>NW_027611994.1:0-20000 GCF_964261635.1 Lissotriton helveticus
GAAGTCATGGCAGAGGCAGAGAGTTAAGAAATAACCCTAGGCTGGTTCCTTGGATAAGAAAAGGAGAAATGGTCGTGACAGGATGTCTGGTGTCATGTGTTTAGTAAACAGGAGCTGGTTTCTCGGAATTGGTTGTCGTGTCTTGGCAAACGGGGGCTTATTTCTCGGAATTGCCTTGACCATAAGCGGGGGTGGTTACAACGGGGGCTCGTTTCTCGGAATCGGCTTGACCATAAGAATGTACAGTTGCAGTTTGAGGAAGAGATGTGTTTGCTTTGCGTGCAACCTTGCGTTGATGTGCCCGGGTTTTCTAGTTACCGACATGATGAGCTCGGGACATGAAAGAGAGGGTGTATAATGGAACATAAATAACGAAAAATATCCATTTTCCACACCTCTCCCCACATTCAGCTAGCGTGTGGCTGAGGTGCCATGCCATTGATGGCTCATGTGCCGGGCTTGCCCAGGTAATCTTTGTGAGTTGTTCTGTCGTGTCTGGTGGGTGGACGTGTTGTTTTGCATGTTGGTTGTGAATTTGTGACGTGTGTATTGCCTGGGTTGTGAGTTGCATGGTTGTGGAGTTGAGGTGAGTGGAGCGTTCATTTGGAAATTGCCAAGGGATTTTGCATCTCCCTTGGTGCCATTCTGGGAATGCTGGTTGCTGATGGACTGTCGAAGGATGGAGGAATCATGCACACTGATTGGGTATTTGGAGGCGACATTGGTGGAGGTTCCACGGTGTTCTGTTGTTGCCTGCACATTGATGTGAGATGTGTGCTTTCTGTTGCGGTGATTGTGTGCTGTGTCGGCATGGGGCACAGGTATGACATGTGTTCTGTGGGTTGCCCCCAAGACGTGCGTGCATCCAGCTATGGTCCCTGCTTAGTGGTCATCAGATCCTGCGTATTCTGTTGGACATTTAGGGACTGGGGTACCAGGCTGTGGTGATGTCCAGGACAGGTGTGATGGACTTGGATGTGGCTGGATGTATGACTCCTCTGACTCTGGCGAGTGTTTGGTTGGGGGGTACCAGGGGCCAACAGGTGCAGCACAGCCAGCAGCTTTGTGTGGGGTGTGATGTTGGTTGTCTGCTGTGGTGGTTCAGTCGGCCTGTTTGGCCTTGTTGGTCAAGATCCATAGGATGGTTGTCCTTTTGGGCCTGTAGTGGGCAATGACATTGTCAGATGTTGGTTCTGTGAGGCTGGTGTGGTTCCTGGGGGTCCGCTGTCTTTGTCTATGCTGCCTCTGTGGTGTTCCGGGGAGCGGGGGTGTTCTGGGTAGGGGGTTGGGGTCCTGGGGTGGTGGCGGTGGGTGATGTGGCCCTCTTGGGTGTCTAAGCCGCAAAACCAGTGGCTCCATGGCATCTGTTGCCCTTCCGATGTGGCTGTGGGCTGTGCTCCCTTTTGTGGTGCAGGCTGTGGTCTGAATTTGCACAAGGTCAGAGAAGGTGTTATTTTCCTGGTGGTAATGTGCCTTATCACCTGTTTTGTGTTCTTATTGCAGTTCTGTCTGGTCGTTGTAAATGTTGTGGAGTGGTGTTGTCGCAGCTTTTGGCACGGGAACGCCTACTCTGCATCTCATTAGCAATAGCTGCGGGAGTCATCTGTGGCGATGTTTTTGCAGCTGCTATCACAGTTGAACTGGTGCTGGTTTTAACTAACTATACAATAAAGCTTATTCCTGTTCCTGTTCCTGGTGCTGTGGGCTGTTAACACCTGCTTGTGAATGGGGAGATGCATTTATCACTACTTTGGCTGCAATAAAGTGCCGTTAACTCCACAATAGCTCCTTGAGAATATGCCCCTCAGTGTTGCAGATAGATGCTGCGGCTGCCCACCCCATTCTATTTAGAACCCACAGAATACCCACTGACACTGATGCCAGGAAGATGACCTGCTATACTAACATACAAGCTGGCCCACCACAAAATGTGCACAAGAGGGGGCTTTGAAGCTGAGGATGAGCAACAGGCCTGACGAGGTTGGGTCTCGCAAAGACCAGAGACCGGCCGAAGCGGAAGCCGAGGCGGGACGTGCAAGGCCCCTTATAACTCCTACGACGCGACATCTGTTGGAGGGGATGGCGGTCCGGCAGCTCACCCTGATGGGGCTGCACTTGAGGAGAAGCTGACCCACCATTGCACCCAGAAACCGGGGCAGAGTATATACGCTTTCCTGTGGCCCCCCTCCCTGGGAGCGCAGGCCCCGTGGGACTCTGGGACGGCCCCCGGATGAGACAGAGGTCGCTCAGAACAATGGCGCTAGCACCCAAAACTCAACCTGTGAAACTTGCACTTTGAGTGTCCGTGGGACCCCCTGCTGATCTTCATACAGAAGAGGAGATACCTGCTGCGGCTGGAAAGTGAAAGCAATAACTAGAATCTTCAACAACATGGGCTAACCTGGCACTAGGCAGACCGAACTCCCTTTCAAAAGGGAAAAAAAGACAGGCCAAGTGGACACACCACAACCCGCGACCAGCCTAGACAACCCCTAGGAGGAAGACACCCATAATGTCGACATCAAAGAAATCTTGGTGGAAATTAACTCCAGTCTCTGCAACATAGATGCCAAACTAGAGCTCATGGCCAGTCACCTCAACAGAATGAAGGAACAGGTGGATAAATACAATATTTGACTAGAGCACCTTGAAACTAGAGTCTCTGACGTAGAGAATGACCAAACAAAGTGGAATGAACAACTGCTCAAGATGGAGAAAATACTTGAAATAATAAGAGACAAAAACGAAGGCCTATAGGCACAATCTAGATGAAATAACCTGAGAATTATTGGAGTCCAGAAGTCCACGGCCATTGACAATATGGAAAAATATGTAACAAACATGATCAAGGAACAGTTCGGAGAAGTGCTCTCTCCTGATTCATAATAGAGCGGGCTCACACAACGCTGGACCCCGGACTGCCCCCAGGTGCACCGCCCGCCCCATTATAGCGTGAATCCTAAACGTCAAGGATTGAGACACAGTGCTGCGATTTTCAAGTAAACGCGGCAACCTACAACACCAAGGAAATACGATCTCCTTTTACCCGGACTTCACGATTATAGTTCAGACTGACTGTAAGGAATTTTTACCAACTAAAAAATTACTCCAAAAAGCTGTGATAAAATCTACTCCCCTCTACCCAAACGACGCATAGCACATGGTGGTAGAGCTCATCAGTTTCCTGATGCCAAAGCAGCGCTCAAATTTCCTGATTTGCTGATTGCAAAGTTGTCCAGACACTCTCCAAGGGATCAAGATCATGGGAATCTGGACGAAAATGACTGAACTTTAAACTCAAACCTCTCTGATCCACTTCAAACAATCACCACAGTACAAAGCGGCACTGTAACTGGCAGGAACGACCTGTACAGAGCACACTTCAGGGTTCCTTAACACAGTTTATGTGATCTACCGCCAATGGAGCTATCCACAAGGCATGAGCCACTGCTTCAGCCACCAAGCCGGAGGAAGGCTGGGTGTACGCGAGGCTCTTCTTCACCCCCAGGGATAAGTCCCCGCTCTTCTATTCAGACTGGTGAGCGGGTGGTGATAGATTACTGAACCAATTTTGGGGGTTGGAGTGGGAGAGGGAGGGGGGTTCATTTTTCTACTGTTTTGAGAGTATTAGATGTTATCTAAGTTTTAGAGGAGGCCCCTGTCAAATACATATAGGTAAGACACTGAAGCAGACAGTCTATAGGACAGATCCCATACTACTGCCCTACTGTAACATGGTAGACACCAGACTAAGCTCACCATTACCCCCAATCGAGTAGATGGCACACCAAGAAGATGACCCTACATACCATCACCCAGATACCCATAACATACCAATGGCACCCAGAGGACTTAGGTTACTAACGTGGAATGTTAGACGGCTCAACAACCCCAGGAAAGCTCGCCTTGTTCATACATACCTCAACAGACACCACACAGATATCTGCTTCCCTCTGGAAATACACCTGACCCCACCCACCTCCACTCGCCTAGAGGTGCGCTGGTGTGCAGAGGTACACCACTCCCTGAATCCCAGCTTTCCCAGCGGCACTGCAATACTTATAAGGAAAGGTATCCCATGGATGCTCAGTCAGATTAAAAAGGATACTGAGGGGCGGTATGTTATAGCGGCAGGACAACCCCAACAGCAATCCCTCATACTGGTTTGTGTATGTGGCCCTAACATAGACGAACCAGACTTTTACACTGAGCTGTGGCACCAAATAGTGAAAATGGGCCATGGAGCTATAACCTGGGGGGGTGATTTTAATGTAATCCTAGATCTGAACTAGACAGATCGGGAGCTGCTCGGCGGCCCCACCCTAAAGCAGCGACACAACTCCATGCTTTAATGCAAGATTTCAACATAAATGATGTATGTAGATATAAGAACGGGACCCGTAGGGAGAGAACATGCGTGACATTGGCACACAATGCCTGGTCACGCATAGACTACTGGCTGACCACCAGAGACGTGACTACATGGTCAACAGCAACAGCCATGACACACCACCATCGGACAATGTGTGACCATGTTCGAGTACTTCTAGAGCTCACCCTTCTCTCGATCTCAAACTGCACCTTCACATGGCACCACGCGCAGCGGCGCACTGCATGATCAGGTATTCTAGGCTGAAATACACCAGGCCATCATCGAATATTTTGTAGTCAATGGGGGCTAAGTCAGCTCCTCACCCGATACTATGGGAAACCTTCAAGGCTGTGGTAAGAGGGGTTTGTATCGCAAAGCAGACTGGGGTGCTAAAAGCAATCCATTCCAGACTTGCTGGAAAACGATCTGCGGGATAATGAAACGCTACTCTGTGACATGAGATCTCTTGCTACACTAGTGTCAATATGAGAGAAACTCACCGAATGCGAGGAAGAAGCAAACCACTAACTTCTCTATTTAACCCGCGAATCCCAAGCGAGACAGTACAGGGAAGGCGAAGATGCTAGCAAAATCCTAGGCGATATGTTGCGCAGACCTAGAGTGCAACACTATATTACGGAACTCCAGGATGAGCAATCAACAAACCAGACTTCCCCACAGGCCATACTCAACACGATGACCTCCATCTACTCTAATCACTACCATACGTCGCTGGACCCCTTAAAGCTTGAGAATTATCGTCCTATCTCCCTCCTCCCGTGGACTGCGAACGTGACAGAAGCCCATGTTAACGGCATTCTGTCAAGTCATTTACAATCTGCTAACATACTAGACCCTTCACGGAATGGCTTCCGTGCTGGGCACAGCACTGAGACAGCTCTTCTTTCCATGGTTGAACACTTGCGCGCTGCGCTGGATGCGGGTCAAACGGCGGCTCTGATACTTTTAGATCTCAGTGCCGCCTTTGACACTGTTTCCCATGCAATACTTCTGCAGCGGCTAGATGAGGTGGGTGTCAAGGGTCTAGCTCAGGAATGGTTTCGATCATTTCTTTCTGATCGTACCTTTCGGGTTTCTACACCTCCTTTGAATCTAAATCCCACCTCATCGAACAGGGAGTTCCGCAGAATTCAGCACTGAGCACAACGCTTTTCAATCTTTATGTGCAGCCGCTGGCTGCTGTCGCCAAGCGTTGGGACCTTACTATGGTGTCCTACGCTGACGATACGCAGCTTGCGGTGGCACTCAGTGGCAACTCTGATCCTGAGGCCTCTAACTTCCGTGAGGGTCTCAGTGCGGTGGCAAATTGCCTGCAGCTCAATGCGAATAAAACCGAGGTATTGATCGTGGGCAAACAGAGCAACCTTTGGGGTGACAGGTGGTGGCAGTTGACCTCGGCCCTACCCCGAGCCTGGCCGTTGAGGTGAAAAATCTGGGTGTTTGGCTGGATTCGACGCTCAGTTTCTCCTGCCACACAAAAAAAGTCGCTGCGACTTGTTTTGGCACTTTACGTGGGCTTAGGCCGGTGTTGAAATTCTTCGATGCTCCGACTCGTCAACTGATTATTCAGGCAGTTATATTGTCCAGGCTCGATTATGCGAGCTCTTTGGTGCTTGGAGCCAATCAGGCCGAAATTTTGAGATTGCAGCATGTTCAGAACGCTGCAGCCAGGGCCTTGGTTGGCCTTCCCAGATTTTGTTCTGTTAGAAGCATATTGCCAAGCTCCACTGGCTGCCTGTGCCTCAGAAGATAGAATTTAAGACTTTATGTCTTTCTTTTAAGATTTTAAAACTTGCTTCTCCTCTGATTTTGGAGCATCTCATTCTCCCTTACACTCCCTCCCGTCAGCTGAGATCCTGTGGACAAAACTTAACTATAGTCCCTCGTTTTCTGAGAAGCAGGTTTGGTGGCCGCTCTTTCAGAGTGCTTGCCCCTAAACTGTGGAATTCCCTTCCTGCTCATATTCATGCCATTGATGACCTCTTGTTATTTAGGAAGGCTGTAAAAACTTTTATCTTCCCAAATAGCTGTTAATTTTTTTCATTCTGTGATTCTTTCTTTTCTGTTCGTGTTGTGTTCCTTTCCAGGCGCAGCGCCGGGACTCCCCTTAGCTGGGGCAGCTGTGCGCTTAAAAATGGAGTTAACATAACATAACATAACATAACATACTACGGGAGAGATACCTGAGTAAATGCTAATAGAATACTCTGATACCATTGAACTGCTGTGTCATGACGATGTGAGGTGACAGTACTTGGACTCACCCTTCACTGAAGAGGAAGTCCTGCAAGTCAACCGCAGTCTCCAGAACAACAAAGCCCCTGGTCTGGACGGCCTAACTGCCTCTTTTTATAAAGAATATGCCACCCTGCTAGTCCCCCATATGGTTGTTATGTAGAGGCCCAAATGCTGCCACCCTCCTTAAGAGAAGCAATGATCATTTCCATACCGAAACCCCGTAAATCACCACATTTATGTGACTCTTATCGCCCCTTGTCAGTGATTAACATTGATAACAAAATCCTAGCTAAACTGATATCCAATTGAATATGGCCCGTTTTATCAGACATAACTCTCCCCGACCAATCGAGCTTTGTCGATAGCACATAATCTCAGAACACAGTTCACATTCATACAATGTGTGGAGCCCACATTAGTGACAGGCGCTGCCCTCCTAGGCACCACAAAGGCGTTCGATTCACTGGATTGGCCTTTTCTGTTTGGTCTCCTCCGGCGATTAGGATTTTACCCCCAATTCATTCGCCTTATAAGTTTGCAATGGTAATGGAACCACTAGCAGTCCGACTATGACAACACCACGCACACAGAGGGCTTAACTTCAGACTCCGCAGAGTGCTCTGGTCTCCATGTATGCACGTGACATAGCCCTTAACGTTCTAGAACACCATATTAACCTTGATGCGGTTATCTGAGAGGTCAAACACATCGGAGAATTGTGGGGCGTCAAAATTAATTGGACTAAGTCAATTATCTTCCCCCTCACAGAAAACTCCCCACAAATTGAATCGGAATACTCACTAACATGGGTGACCGAACCAGTCAAATATCTGGGGTTATGGCTCAGCCACAACAGCGTAGATCTGTGGACCGCAAACTACGGTAGGGCAATCACCTGTCTAGAGGACAGACTCTACCACTCTCCCTCTCGGGAATGTTGGCAATAGCCAAGATGGTGGTTCTACCAAAATTCCTGTATCAATTTGTCAACCCGACTCTATCCTCCAAATTCCTAAAGCACCTAAGATCACTGTTAATAACATTTGCATGGTCTGGGAAACAGCCCATTATAGCATGAGAAGTCCTCACCTTCCCCTACAGCAGGGTGGATTAAACGCCCCAGATATTACATTATATGTTTTGGCACCCATAAAGTGCTAAAGAAAACCTTGGACAATCTTCCCGCCTCTGCAAGCAAAACTCTAGTCCACACTCTGGTGACCTCGCAGCGGGACTATGGGAATGTCCAATAATTGGAAGCATCAAAATGAAGCCTGCAACGGTTGCAACACATTCAGAATGCAGCGATAACCCTAATTCTCAATCTACCTAGACGGGCTTCAGCGACAAAAGCTCTGGACTCCCTTCACTGGCTGCCAATCAGTATAAGAATTCTCTTCACAGCTTTATGTTTCTGTCACCGGAAACTACAGGGGAAAGGCCCGAGCTACCTGTATGATCTCCTGACCCACTACAAGCCTAATCGGTAGTTGAGATCGACAGGAGCACATGTGCTCAAAGTACCGAAATTTAAAAGGGCAAGACTGGGTGCATGCTCATTTGGCTATCTGGCAGACAAAAATTGGAACACTCTGCCACCTTTGCTGCGTGTAGAAAAATCTGAGAACATCTTCCGCAGAGGCCTAAAAACCTGGCTTTACCGGTTATAAGCTGTGCCTCTCGCTTTGACTCCTGCATATAACAGTTTACATACCGCGGGGACACACCAGTCGGTGTAGCCGGGCGCTTTACAAATTACTTTATTATCATTATTATATGCACTATGTGCGCAGGCTCAATATGCCCACAACTGGACATATCCCATCAAATTTCAACCGCACGTAGCAGTGGAGGCAGACCTGGTACATCGCACCCCCCTATCCACGGCACTTTACCACCCACCCGTACAGAAGAACAGAAGTTACCATGACTGACTGAGCGATGGGCATGGGATGGCCTAAGACATCGGGCATGGCTCCCAGCACTGGTGGACTCCAATACTAAAAACAAGCATTTGCAATGCAATAGGTCTTGCATTTGCAAGAGTTTAAGCTACTGGCATTATAAATGACAATGCCTTTAATTTATGTTTTAAAAACCAACACATACATAAAAGGTATTGTCATTTACAATGCCTATAGCTCAAACTCTGGCAAACGAGAGACCTAATGCATTGCAAATGCTTGTCTCCCTAGGCAGCAGTGCTTCTTGTGAAGATTATTATTTTGTCTCAGCCGTGAGCTATTGTCATCCCTCCTTCTTTTTTAAGGTCGAGCCTAGACATCGCAGCTGCCAGAAGATCTGTTGTATGAACTTTGTGGGGTCTGATCCATCCCAGCTTATGTCTGTGTCATTCCAAAATCATAGCCTACAATTGGTTAATGGTTGGAACATGCACTACAGTTTCTTGCAAATTAATTCCCATAGAGTATTGCCTCTGGAACGAGCAGCGCCATGCTTGCTGCTTGAATGCCTTTATCTCCTTTCCTTTCTTTGTCTTTACAAAGTGCTCATATTTTAAAGTGTTTTATTGTTATCCTAGCCACGAATCCCCAAAGCTTTCTTTGCTATATGGGGACTTGGAACCCCTTTTTTGTCTCTTGTTATTTTCTGTGTGCACGTTTTGGGAATAGCACTTCAAGCACATATGAAAACATGCAGTTTACTGCTTTTCTGAACATTATGTTGTGGATAATTACCTTTGATGCTACTTAAAACACTCTCAATTGGGCCTGTCGACACCCTCAGCACCGCCGAACATCTGCACTTCCAGATCCACACTGATCCCAACACCACCTTCAGAGGAACCCTCGTCTACTGACCCCCCGGACCCGACCACAGTTCAGCGACTCCATCGCTGACTTTGTCAGTTCACACGCACTCGCCTCCACAGACTACATCCTCCTCGGGGTCGTGAACTTCCACCTCGAGAACAACAACGACACCAACTCCACCACCCTGATTGCCAACCATGCCAACCTCGGACTTAGACAACTTGTCACAACACCCACCTACTCTGCCAGCCACACGCTTCACCCCAGCTTCTCCGCAAGCTCCCATGTCTCCTTCAACCACACCACCAAACTCCACTGGACCGACCATTGCTGCATCAACTTCACCTTCCGGAAACCCACTATGCACCACCGCACCCAACAGATCCCCCGACGCTGCTGGAGCAAAGTCCCTGAAGACCAGCTAACCACCACCCTCGCCCGGAGCCCACCTAGCGACCCCACCGGCCCCCACACCGCCGCTTGCAACCTCAGACAATGGATCGACGACTGCGCCAACAGCCTTGCCCCGATCAAGAAACCCTCCAACAGACACACCAGCAAGAAAGCCAGCTGGTTCACTGAGGACCTCCAGGCCTCCAAGCAAACCTGCCGAAAGTTAGAGAAGAAATGACATCGCGAACATACACCGGACAGCTACGCAGCCCACAAGAACGCCACCCGCAGACACCATCACCTCATCAAATCCGCCTAAAGGACCTCCTTCAAAGACCGCCTAGACAGCAACGCACACAACAGCAAAGAACTCATCAACATCGTGAAGGAACTCTCCAACCCCAGCTCCAACACCAACGACGTCCCACCCTCACAAGCCCTGTGCAACTCACTGGCCACCTTCTTCCATTGCAAGATCGCAGACATCACCACTGCTCACCAGGGGGGGGCGAGGCACTCAGAGCAGCTCTTTCACCACTGCTCACCGGGGGGGACGGGTTCTCAGAGCAGCTCTTTCACCACTGCTCACCGGGGGGACGGGTTCTCAGAGCAGCTATTTCACCACTGCTCACCAGGGGGGTGGGGGACAGGCTCTCAGAGCAGCTCTTTCACCACTGGTCACCAGGGGGGTGGACAGGATCTCTGAGCAGCTCTTTCACCACTGCTCACCGGGGTGACGGGGACAGGCACTCAGAGCAGCTCTTTCACCACTGCTCACCAGGGGGATGAGGCTCTCAGAGCAGCTCTTCACCACTGCTCACCGGGGTGACGGGGAAAGGCTCTCAGAGCAGCTCTTTCACCACTGCTCACCGGGGGGGGTGGGGGACAGGCTCTCAGAGCAGCTATTTCACCACTGCTCACCAGGGGTGAGGGGGACAGGCTCTCAGAGCAGCTCTTTCACCACTGGTCACCAGGGGGGTGGACAGGCTCTCAGAGCAGCTCTTTCACCACTGGTCACCAGGGGGAAGAGGCTCTCAGAGCAGCTCTTTCACCACTGCTCACCAGGGGGAAGAGGCTCTCAGAGCAGCTCTTTCACCACTGCTCACCGGGGGGTGGGTGGGACAGGCTCTCAGAGCAGCTCTTTCATCACTGCTCACCAGGGGGGGTGAGGCTCTCAGAGCAGCTCTTTCCTCACTGCTCACCAGGGGGGGGCACAGGCTCTCAGAGCAGCTCTTTCACCACTGCTCACCAGGGGGGGGTGAGGCCCTCAGAGCAGCTCTTTCAACACTGCTCACCAGGAGGTGGACAGGCTCTCAGAGCAGCTCTTTCACCACTGCTCATGGCGGGTACAGGCTCTCAGAGTAGCTCCTTCACCACTGCTCACCGGGGGGGGGGACAGGCTCTCAGAGCAGCTCTTTCACCACTGCTCACCGCGGGGGACGGGTTCTCAGAGCAGCTCTTTCACCACTGCTCACCAGGGAGGGGGCAGGCTCTCAGAGCAGCTCTTTCACCACTGCTCACCGGGGGGACGGGTTCTCAGAGCAGCTCTTTCACCACTGCTCACCGGGGGGACAGGCTCTCAGAGCATCTCTTTCACCACTGCTCACCAGGGGGCACAGGCTCTCAGAGCAGCTCTTTCACCACTGCTCACCAGGGGGGGGACAGGCTCTCAGAGCAGCTCTTTCACCACTGCTCACCAGCGGGGACAGGCTCTCAGAGCAGCTCTTTCACCACTGCTCACCAGGGGGGGGACAGGCTCTCAGAGCAGCTCTTTCACCACTGCTCACCAGGGGGCACAGGCTCTCAGAGCAGCTCTTTCACCACTGCTCACCAGCGGGGACAGGCTCTCAGAGCAGCTCTTTCACCATGGCTCACCAGGGGGGGGCAGGCTCTCAGAGCAGCTCTCTCACCACTGCTCACTGGGGGAGACAGGCTCTCAGAGCAGCTCTTTCACCACTGCTCACCAGGGGGCTGGGCAGGCTCTCAGAGCAGCTCTGTCACCACTGCTCACCAGGACCTGGGGGGGTGAGGGGTGGGGGGGTCAGGATTTCAGAGCATCTCTTTCACCACTGCTCACCAGGGGGAGGGGGGACAGGCTCTCAGAGCAGCTCTTTCACCACTGCTCACCAGGGGGGACAGGCTCTCAGAGCAGCTCTTTCACCACTGCTCACCAGGGGGGGGACAGGCTCTCAGAGCAGCACTTTCACCACTGCTCACCAGGGTGGGGCAGGCTCTCAGAGCAGCTCTTTCACCACTGCTCACTGGGGGGGGGGGCTCTCAGAGCAGCTCTTTCACCACTGCTCACCAGGGGGGGACAGGCTCTCAGAGCAGCTCTTTCACCACTGCTCAATAGGGGGGGGGGCAGGCTCTCAGAGCAGCTCTTTCACCACTGCTCACCAGGGGGGGACAGGCTCTCAGAGCAGCACTTTCACCACTGCTCACCAGGGTGGGGCAGGCTCTCAGAGCAGCTCTTTCACCACTGCTCACCGGGGGGGACAGGCTCTCAGAGCAGCTCTTTCACTACTGCTCACCAGGGGGGGGGACAGGCTTTCAGAGCAGCTTTCACCACTGCTCACCAGGGGGGGGCAGGATCTCAGAGCAGCACTTTCACCACTGCTCACCGGGGAGGCAGGCTCTCAGAGCAGCTCTTTCACCACTGCTCACCAGGGGGGTGGACAGGCTCTCAGAGCAGCTCTTTCACCACTGCTCACCAGGGGGGGGGCAGGATCTCAGAGCAGCACTTTCACCACTGCTCCCCAGGGGGGTACAGGCTCTCAGAGGAGCTCTTTCAACACTGCTCACCGGGGGGGGGGGGTGACAGGCTCTCAGAGCAGCTCTTTCACCATTGCTCACAGGGGGGGCAGGCTCTCAGAGCAGCTCTTTCACCACTGCTCACCAGGGGGGGACAGGCTCACAGAGCAGCACTTTCACCACTGCTCACCAGGGGGGGCCAGGATCTCAGAGCAGCACTTTCACCACTGCTCACCGGGGTGGACAGGCTCTCAGAGCAGCTCTTTCACCATTGCTCACAGGGGGGGGGGCAGGCTCGCAGAGCAGCTCTTTCACCATTGCTCACAGGGGGGGCAGGCTCTCAGAGCAGCTTTTTCACCACTGCTCACCAGGCAGGGGGGAGGGGGACATAAATAGGCTCTCAGAGCAGCTCGTCTTGCACCACTGCTCACCTGGATCCTGTCTGGGGCGGGGGTAGTGGAGGTGGTTTAAGATGAGGGATGAATGCCCCACATGCTGCTACTGTTCACCAGGTGCGACCTCAGAGGTGGGGGAGGATGTTGGGGGTAGGAGAGGTGGGTTGTATGCCCCACGTCCTGCCACTGCTCACCAGGTCCTATCTGGGGCGGGGGGAGGTTGGGATAAGAGGAGGGTTGAATGCCTCACGTCCTGCCACTGCTCACCAGGTCCTGCCAGGGGTTGGGGGATGATGTTGGGGTAAGAGGAGGGATGAATGCCTCTCATTCTGCCACTGCTCGCCAGGCCCTATCTGGGGCAGGGGGAGGTTGGGGTAAGAGGAGGGATGAATGCCCCACGTCCTGCCACTGCTCACCAGGTCCTATCTGGGGCAGGGGGAGGTTGGGGTAAGAGGAGGGATGAATGCCTCACATTCTGCCACTGCTCGCCAGGTCCTGCCAGGGGCCAGGGGTTGGGGATGATGTTGGGGTAAGAGGAGGGATGAATGCCTCACATTCTGCCACTGCTCACCAGGTCCTGCCAGGGGCCAGGGGTTGGGGGATGATGTTGGGGTAAGAGGAGGGATGAATGCCTCTCATTCTGCCACTGCTCACCAGGTCCTGCCAGGGGTTGGGGGATGATGTTGGGGTAAGAGGAGGGTTGAATGCCTCTCATTCTGCCACTGCTCGCCAGGCCCTATCTGGGGCCCTGGACTCCATGCCTGAGGTGGGAGAGGGTGTTGGGGTAGGAGGAGGGATGAATGCCTGACATCCTGTTAATGAACACCAGGTCCTGACTGCGACCAGGGGTGGGGGAGGTTGTTTGGGGCTACAAGGAGGGAAGAATGCCCCAAACCATGCCACTGCCCATCTGGAGCCCTGGAATCCATGCCTTGGGGCATGGGGCGGTAGGAGGAGGAGGAATGGAGTCCCACATAACAACTGATGATGAGGGAGCACTACCACGTGGGCTCCCTCAGGTGACCAATTGAGACCTGGTCCCCTCACCGAGTGCAAAATGGGCAAATGACAGATGGAATTCAAAACAATGTCATACATTCACCCCAGGACACAGATCCGAATCCATCATTTATTTGCTCTCCATGCCATTCCAGTTTGGACTCAACCGCTTGCAACCTCAGACAATGGATCGACGACTGCGCCAACAGCCTTGCCCCGATCAAGAAACCCTCCAACAGACACACCAGCAAGAAAGCCAGCTGGTTCACTGAGGACCTCCAGGCCTCCAAGCAAACCTGCCAAAAGTTAGAGAAGAAATGACATCGCGAACAGACACCGGACAGCTACGCAGCCCACAAGAACGCCACCCGCAGACACCATCACCTCATCAAATCCGCCTAAAGGACCTCCTTCAAAGACCGCCTAGACAGCAACGCACACAACAGCAAAGAACTCATCAACATCGTGAAGGAACTCTCCAACCCCAGCTCCAACACCAACGACGTCCCACCCTCACAAGACCTGTGCAACTCACTGGCCACCTTCTTCCATTGCAAGATCGCAGACATCACCACTGCTCACCAGAGGGGGGCGAGGCACTCAGAGCAGCTCTTTCACCACTGCTCACCGGGGGGGACGGGTTCTCAGAGCAGCTCTTTCACCACTGCTCACCGGGGGGACGGGTTCTCAGAGCAGCTCTTTCACCACTGCTCACCAGGGAGGGGGCAGGCTCTCAGAGCAGCTCTTTCACCACTGCTCACCGGGGGGACGGGTTCTCAGAGCAGCTCTTTCACCACTGCTCACCGGGGGGGGGGGGGACAGGCTCTCAGAGCAGCTCTTTCACCACTGCTCACCGGGGGGGGGGGGGGGGGACAGGCTCTCAGAGCAGCTCTTTCACCACTGCTCATCTGGGGGGCAGGCTATCAGAGCAGCTCTTTCACCGCTGCTCACCAGGGGGGTGGGGGACAGGCTCTCAGAGCAGCTATTTCACCACTGCTCACCAGGGGGGTGGGGGACAGGCTCTCAGAGCAGCTCTTTCACCACTGGTCACCAGGGGGGTGGACAGGCTCTCTGAGCAGCTCTTTCACCACTGCTCACCGGGGGGTGACGGGGACAGGCTCTCAGAGCAGCTCTTTCACCACTGCTCACCAGGGGGATGAGGCTCTCAGAGCAGCTCTTCACCACTGCTCACCGGGGGGTGGACAGGCTCTCAGAGCAGCTCTTTCACCACTGCTCACCGGGGGGTGGTGGGGACAGGCTTTCAGAGCAGCTCTTTCACCACTGCTCACTGGGGGGGTGGGACAGGCTCTCAGAGCAGCTCTTTCCTCACTGCTCACCAGGGGGGGGCACAGGCTCTCAGAGCAGCTCTTTCACCACTGCTCACCGGGGGGTGGACCGGCTCTCAGAGCAGCTCTTTCACCACTGCTCACCAGGGGGGTGAGGCTCTCAGAGCAGCTCTTCACCACTGCTCACCGGGGGGTGGACCGGCTCTCAGAGCAGCTCTTTCACCACTGCTCACCAGGGGGGTGAGGCTCTCAGAGCAGCTCTTTCAACACTGCACACCAGGGGGTGGACAGGCTCTCAGAGCAGCTCTTTCACCACTGCTCACCGGGGAGGGGGGGGACAGGCTCTCAGAGCAGCTCTTTCACCACTGCTCACCGGGGGGGACAGGCTCTCAGAGCAGCTCTTTCACCACTGCTCATGGCGGGTACAGGCTCTCAAAGTAGCTCTTTCACCACTGCTCACCGGGGTGGGGGGTACAGGCTCTCAGAGGAGCTCTTTCAACACTGCTCACCGGGGGGGGGGGGACAGGCTCTCAGAGCAGCTCTTTCACCACTGCTCACCTGGGGGGGGCAGGCTCTCAGAGCAGCTCTTTCACCACTGCTCACCAGGGGTGTGGACAGGCTCTCAGAGCAGCTCTTTCACCACTGTTTACCAGGGGGGGACAGGCTCTCAGAGCAGCTCTTTCACCACTGCTCACCAGGGGGCAGGCTATCAGAGCAGCTCTTTCACCGCTGCTCACCAGGGGTGTGGGGGACAGGCTCTCAGAGCAGCTCTTTCACCACTGGTCACCAGGGGGGTGGACAGGCTCTCAGAGCAGCTCTTTCAACACTGCTCACCGGGGGGAAGAGGCTCTCAGAGCAGCTCTTTCACCACTGCTCACCGGGGAGTGGGTGGGACACGCTCTCAGAGCAGCTCTTTCACCACTGGTCACCAGGGGGAAGAGGCTCTCAGAGCAGCTCTTTCACCACTGCTCACCAGGGGGAAGAGGCTCTCAGAGCAGCTCTTTCACCACTGCTCACCGGGGGGTGGGTGGGACAGGCTCTCAGAGCAGCTCTTTCATCACTGCTCACCAGGGGGGGGGGGCACAGGCTCTCAGAGCAGCTCTTTCACCACTGCTCACCAGGGGGTGGTGAGGCCCTCAGAGCAGCTCTTTCAACACTGCTCACCAGGAGGTGGACAGGCTCTCAGAGCAGCTCTTTCACCACTGCTCATGGCAGGATCTCAGAGCAGCACTTTCACCACTGCTCACCGGGGAGGCAGGCTCTCAGAGCAGCACTTTTACCACTGCTCACCAGGGTGGTGGACAGGCTCTCAGAGCAGCTCTTTCACCATTGCTCACAGGGGGGGCAGGCTCTCAGAACAGCTCTTTCACCACTGCTCACCAGGCAGGGGGGAGGGGGACATAAATAGGCTCTCAGAGCAGCTTGTCTTGCACCACTGCTCACCTGGATCCTGTCTGGGGCGGGGGTAGTGGAGGTGGTTTAAGATGAGGGATGAATGCCCCACATGCTGCTACTGTTCACCAGGTGCGACCTCAGAGGTGGGGGAGGATGTTGGGGGTAGGAGAGGTGGGTTGAATGCCCCACGTCCTGCCACTGCTCACCAGGCCCTATCTGGGGCGGGGGGAGGTTGGGATAAGAGGAGGGTTGAATGCCTCACATCCTGCCACTGCTCACCAGGTCCTGCCAGGGGTTGGGGGATGAGGTTGGTGAAAGAGGAGGGCTGAATGCCTCACATTCTGCCACTGCTCACCAGGTCCTATCTGGGGGGGCGGGAGGTTGGGATAAGAGGAGGGATGAATGCCTCTCATTCTGCCACTGCTCACCAGGTCCTGCCAGGGGTTGGGGGATGATGTTGGGGTAAGAGGAGGGTTGAATGCCTCTCATTCTGCCACTGCTCGCCAGGCCCTATCTGGGGCCCTGGACTCCATGCCTGAGGTGGGGGAGGGTGTTGGGGTAGGAGGAGGGATGAATGCCTGACATCCTGTTAATGAACACCAGGTCCTGACTGCGAGCAGAGGTGGGGGAGGTTGTTTGGGGCTACAAGGAGGGAAGAATGCCCCAACCCATGCCACTGCCCACCTGGAGCCCTGGAATCCATGCCTTGGGGCATGGGGCGGTAGGAGGAGGAGGAATGGAGTCCCACATAACAACTGATGATGAGGGAGCACTACCATGTGGGCTCCCTCAGGTGACCAATTGAGACCTGGTCCCCTCACCGAGTGCAAAATGGGCAAATGACAGATGGAATTCAAAACAATGTCATACATTCACCCCAGGACACAGATCCGAATCCATCATTTATTTGCTCTCCATGCCATTCCAGTTTGGACTCAACCGCTTGCAACCTCAGACAATGGATCGACGACTGCGCCAACAGCCTTGCCCCGATCAAGAAACCCTCCAACAGACACACCAGCAAGAAAGCCAGCTGGTTCACTGAGGACCTCCAGGCCTCCAAGCAAACCTGCCGAAAGTTAGAGAAGAAATGACATCGCGAACAGACACCGGACAGCTACGCAGCCCACAAGAACGCCACCCGCAGACACCATCACCTCATCAAATCCGCCTAAAGGACCTCCTTCAAAGACCGCCTAGACAGCAACGCACACAACAGCAAAGAACTCATCAACATCGTGAAGGAACTCTCCAACCCCAGCTCCAACACCAACGACGTCCCACCCTCACAAGCCCTGTGCAACTCACTGGCCACCTTCTTCCATTGCAAGATCGCAGACATCACCACTGCTCACCAGGGGGGGGCGAGGCACTCAGAGCAGCTCTTTCACCACTGCTCACCGGGGGGGACGGGTTCTCAGAGCAGCTCTTTCACCACTGCTCACCGGGGGGACGGGTTCTCAGAGCAGCTCTTTCACCACTGCTCACCGGGGGGACGGGTTCTCAGAGCAGCTATTTCACCACTGCTCACCAGGGGGGGGCGAGGCACTCAGAGCAGCTCTTTCACCACTGCTCACCGGGGGGGACGGGTTCTCAGAGCAGCTCTTTCACCACTGCTCACCGGGGGGACGGGTTCTCAGAGCAGCTATTTCACCACTGCTCATCTGGGGGGCAGGCTATCAGAGCAGCTCTTTCACCGCTGCTCACCAGGGGGGTGGGGGACAGGCTCTCAGAGCAGCTATTTCACCACTGCTCACCAGGGGGGTGGGGGACAGGCTCTCAGAGCAGCTCTTTCACCACTGGTCACCAGGGGGGTGGACAGGCTCTCTGAGCAGCTCTTTCACCACTGCTCACCGGGGTGACGGGGACAGGCTCTCAGAGCAGCTCTTTCACCACTGCTCACCGGGGGGACAGGCTCTCAGAGCAGCTCTTCACCACTGCTCACCAGGGGGCACAGGCTCTCAGAGCAGCTCTTTCACCACTGCTCACCGGGGTGACGGGGACAGGCTCTCAGAGCAGCTCTTTCACCACTGCTCACCGGGGGGACAGGCTCTCAGAGCATCTCTTTCACCACTGCTCACCAGGGGGCACAGGCTCTCAGAGCAGCTCTTTCACCACTGCTCACCAGGGGTGTGGGGGACAGGCTCTCAGAGCAGCTCTTCACCACTGCTCACTGGGGGGGAAGGGAGGGTGGACAGGCTCTCAGAGCAGCTCTTTCACCACTGCTCACCGGGGGGGGAGACAGGCTCTCAGAGCATCTCTTTCACCACTGCTCACCAGGGGGCACAGGCTCTCAGAGCAGCTCTTTCACCACTGCTCACCAGGGGGGGGACAGGCTCTCAAAGCAGCTCTTCACCACTGCTCACCAGGGGGCACAGGCTCTCAGAGCAGCTCTTTCAACACTGCTCACCAGCGGGGACAGGCTCTCAGAGCAGCTCTTTCACCATGGCTCACCAGGGGGGGGCAGGCTCTCAGAGCAGCTCTCTCACCACTGCTCACCGAGGGAGACAGGCTCTCAGAGCAGCTCTTTCACCACTGCTCACCAGGGGGCTGGGCAGGCTCTCAGAGCAGCTCTGTCACCACTGCTCACCAGGACCTGGGGGGGTGAGGGGTGGGGGGTCAGGATTTCAGAGCAGCTCTTTCACCACTGCTCACCAGGGGGAGGGGGGACAGGCTCTCAGAGCAGCTCTTTCACCACTGCTCACCAGGCAGGGGGGAGGGGTGGGGGGGTCAGGATTTCAGAGCAGCTCTTTCACCACTGCTCACCAGGGGGAGGGGGGACAGGCTCTCAGAGCAGCTCTTTCACCACTGCTCACCAGGCAGGGGGGAGGGGGACATAAATAGGCTCTCAGAGCAGCTCGTCTTGCACCACTGCTCACCTGGATCCTGTCTGGGGCGGGGGTAGTGGAGGTGGTTTAAGATGAGGGATGAATGCCCCACATGCTGCTACTGTTCACCAGGTGCGACCTCAGAGGTGGGGGAGGATGTTGGGGGTAGGAGAGGTGGGTTGAATGCCCCACGTCCTGCCACTGCTCACCAGGCCCTATCTGGGGCGGGGGGAGGTTGGGATAAGAGGAGGGTTGAATGCCTCACGTCCTGCCACTGCTCACCAGGTCCTGCCAGGGGTTGGGGGATGAGGTTGGTGAAAGAGGAGGGAAGAATGCCCCACATGCTGCTACTGTTCACCAGGTGCGACCTCAGAGGTGGGGGAGGATGTTTGGGGTAGGAGAGGTGGGTTGAATGCCCCACGTCCTGCCACTGCTCACCAGGCCCTATCTGGGGCGGGGGGAGGTTGGGATAAGAGGAGGGTTGAATGCCTCAAGTCCTGCTACAGCTCACCAGGTCCTGTCAGGGATTGGGGGATGAGGTTGGTGAA
>NW_027611994.1:20200-87200 GCF_964261635.1 Lissotriton helveticus
AGAGGAGGAAAGAATGCCCCACGTCCTGCCACTGCTCACCAGGTCCTATCTGGGGCAGGGGGAGGTTGGGGTAAGAGGAGGGATGAATGCCTCTCATTCTGCCACTGCTCGCCAGGCCCTATCTGGGGCCCTGGACTCCATGCCTGAGGTGGGGGAGGTTGTTTGGGGCTACAAGGAGGGAAGAATGCCCCAAACCATGCCACTGCCCATCTGGAGCCCTGGAATCCATGCCTTGGGGCATGGGGCGGTAGGAGGAGGAGGAATGGAGTCCCACATAACAACTGATGATGAGGGCGCACTACCATGTGGGCTCCCTCAGGTGACCAATTGAGACCTGGTCCCCTCACCGAGTGCAAAATGGGCAAATGACAGATGGAATTCAAAACAATGTCATACATTCACCCCAGGACACAGATCCGAATCCATCATTTATTTGCTCTCCATGCCATTCCAGTTTGGACTCAACCGCTTGCAACCTCAGACAATGGATCGACGACTGCGCCAACAGCCTTGCCCCGATCAAGAAACCCTCCAACAGACACACCAGCAAGAAAGCCAGCTGGTTCACTGAGGACCTCCAGGCCTCCAAGCAAACCTGCCGAAAGTTAGAGAAGAAATGACATCGCGAACAGACACCGGACAGCTACGCAGCCCACAAGAACGCCACCCGCAGACACCATCACCTCATCAAATCCGCCTAAAGGACCTCCTTCAAAGACCGCCTAGACAGCAACGCACACAACAGCAAAGAACTCATCAACATCGTGAAGGAACTCTCCAACCCCAGCTCCAACACCAACGACGTCCCACCCTCACAAGCCCTGTGCAACTCACTGGCCACCTTCTTCCATTGCAAGATCGCAGACATCACCACTGCTCACCAGGGGGGGGCGAGGCACTCAGAGCAGCTCTTTCACCACTGCTCACCGGGGGGGACGGGTTCTCAGAGCAGCTCTTTCACCACTGCTCATCTGGGGGGCAGGCTATCAGAGCAGCTCTTTCACCGCTGCTCACCAGGGGGGTGGGGGACAGGCTCTCAGAGCAGCTATTTCACCACTGCTCACCAGGGGGGTGGGGGACAGGCTCTCAGAGCAGCTCTTTCACCACTGCTCACCGGGGGGGGGGGAGGCTCTCAGAGCAGCTCTTTCACCACTGCTCGCCGGGGTGACGGGGACAGGCTCTCAGAGCAGCTCTTTCACCACTGCTCACCAGGGGGATGAGGCTCTCAGAGCAGCTCTTCACCACTGCTCACCGGGGGGTGGACAGGCTCTCAGAGCAGCTCTTTCACCACTGCTCACCGGGGGGTGGGAGGGACAGGCTTTCAGAGCAGCTCTTTCACCACTGCTCACTGGGGGGGTGGGACAGGCTCTCAGAGCAGCTCTTTCCTCACTGCTCACCAGGGGGGGGCACAGGCTCTCAGAGCAGCTCTTTCACCACTGCTCACCAGGGGGGGACAGGCTCTCAGAGCAGCTCTTTCACCACTGCTCACCAGGGGGGTGAGGCTCTCAGAGCAGCTCTTTCAACACTGCTCACCTGGGGGTGGACAGGCTCTCAGAGCAGCTCTTTCACCACTGCTCACCAGGGGGGCAGGCTCTCAGAGCAGCTCTTTCACCACTGCTCACCGGGGAGGGGGGGGCAGGCTCTCAGAGCAGCTCTTTCACCACTGCTCACCGGGGGGTACAGGCTCTCAGAGCAGCTCTTTCACCACTGCTCACCGGGGAGGGGGGGGACAGGCTCTCAGAGCAGCTCTTTCACCACTGCTCACCGGGGGGGACAGGCTCTCAGAGCAGCTCTTTCACCACTGCTCATGGCGGGTACAGGCTCTCAAAGTAGCTCTTTCACCACTGCTCACCGGGGTGGGGGGTACAGGCTCTCAGAGGAGCTCTTTCAACACTGCTCACCGGGGGGGGGGCAGGCTCTCAGAGCAGCTCTTTCACCACTGCTCACCAGGGGTGTGGACAGGCTCTCAGAGCAGCTCTTTCACCACTGCTCACCTGGGGGGGGGCAGGCTCTCAGAGCAGCTCTTTCACCACTGCTCACCAGGGGTGTGGACAGGCTCTCAGAGCAGCTCTTTCACCACTGTTTACCAGGGGGGGACAGGCTCTCAGAGCAGCTCTTTCACCACTGCTGTGAGAAGTTGGCCTGGTAGGGGATGTTTCCAATTCTGGAACCACCTATTATCAGACCAAACAATCCCTTATGGTGTCTGGTTGTAAGTCAACCTTATTAGACAAGCTATCCTAGGGGTAGCATGGACTAAGCAGCCTAAAGGCTTAACTTAAGAGGTCGTGTTAAGCGAGCTGTTTTACCACATACAATCCTGTAATACCAAATGAAAGGACACCACACAAGTATATATTATAAAAATATATGTGTTTATTACTAAAAACAATCCCCAGTATTCTTTATGAATAAAGGGGCACAAGCGTTAAATCAAAAAGCACTGTTTAAACATACAAGTTGCACAATTATGGATGAGGGCGGGTGGCCACTCAAACCATATACTAAACAAGTGGTATAAGAAAGGCCACTCGAGCAGTGGTTAGGCCTAGGGCCTAGGGAATCGCTGGGAGCAGTCAGGACAAGCAATGCTGAAGTCGGGAATGGCCCTCGGGATTCGGGAGATGTGCGGAAAGCGCACGCATGCACCAATGTTAACCAATGGTGCGTAAAAGTCAAAGAGTTAAAGTTTAAGGACACTTCCGCTGAACCTAGAGGAACAAAACTTAACACACAGACCCTAGAGGTGTGCACCAGTGTGGGAACACCGGCGGAGCAAAGTTACCTCACCCACAGGAAGTGGGTGCACAGGGTCGAAGTGGCGTCGGGTTTTGACACGCAGGCTCTTGGTGCTTGAAGCTGAAAGGGCTGCAGGCAGGGTGAAGACGAAGTGTCCGGTGGAGTCCAAGGGTGGACTCAAGTTGTAGAGTACCTGAAAGCAGAGGGGACAGAGTCTGGGTCACTCAGCAGTGACCAGGGTGGAACCAGGACGGAACCAGGCAATGTCGGGCGCAATCAGGTGGTCGTCGAGGAGCTTCTCTCCGCTGTCACGTGGGCTCTGGGGCATCTGCGACGTCCAGGAGCAGGTCACGATCTGTCCCACGCAGGCTCTCACCGTCGGTGCAGTCGGCTTCAAGTTTGGAGCAAACAAGCCTTGGTAAGAGCAATCCACGCAGGATCGGAAGATTGCTTCTCACTCGGACCAGGAAGGTCAGAGTCGGGGCTCCTTTTCAGGGGAGCTGGTGTGGATCTGGAGCAACCAGAATCACAAGTCTTCTTAGGTAGTTCGTCGGCACAGGGACCACAAGCCAGCTGGCAAGTGACCGGGCCAACGCGTTGAGCCAAATCGTGCCAAAGGGCCCCACGCAACACTCGTCGAGTGTGGAGGGCTGAACTTCGGCTCAGGAGTAGCTCAGGGTGGGGGCTTCTCAAACCCCGGTGTACAGCTTCGAGGGTCACTCGTGGGCTGCACGGTCAGCGTCTCGTGGTCACTTCAAGATGGCGTGCCCCACGCTTCCGGTCGCCTCCACGGGTCTCAGCTTTGCAGGGACTGTGGATCGGGCTGTTAGAAGCTGGGCAGGCTTGATCTCGTCGATCTCAGTCGCTCGAGTTCCGGCGGGAACTGCAACTAAGTAGACGTCGAGGGCTGGATGGTGCCTGCTGCTGCAGGGTGGTCACTCCTTGACCACAAGGGAGATTCTTCGGGCTTCCACGTTGAGATGGAGGGCGAAGGGTCCAGAATATCGTTTCAAATGTTTCTTCCAGGAAATCTGATGTGCATTGGCACTGCTCCCACTCTTATTCGAATCTGGTGGGCGTGATTACCTGCTAGGTCCCCTCCTATGGGTGGGACCCAGGAAGTGGGTGGATACACCCCCTTCCTTTGATCCAGGCCGCCCTGGCACGAGGGCTGGAGTGCCCCAGAACCGGTTTGGCCGGATTATGCAAGGGGCAGCCTTGTGCGCCCCAGGCAGTGTCTGGTTTCTTTCAAACCTCCCTGCTACAATACACTATCTCCTGTCTGGAGGGCGGTGACACCCTCCTGTGACAGGAAACCCTTTGTCCAGGACCCCCTTGACTGGGTTTCGGTCAGCTCCAGGGGTCCAGACATTTGTCTGTGGCAGAGGCATCCATTTTGTGGATCTTAAGGCCTTTGGAGAAATCAACCGCATTAAAGTGAAGTAACATGTCTTACCCCTCTAGAGGGGTGGAATGCCATCCCCGTCGCCAGAACTGGCGAGGGGATGGTATTCCAAAGCGTATGACACCTTACACGACATGTTTTGATAAAGCCAAACCAGAGTTGCTAAATAACCGCGAGGATTATAAGGCACTTAATAGTATATGGTATGGCATTATCCTGAAACAGCTTAGGGATTTGTTCCCGACGGCTGCAGCCAGGCTCAGCTCATGCTAGAGCTCCATCTCACATAAAAACCATGCACCCAGCCTCCAGGATTGGTGAGGCCTGACTATAGGAGTGGCTCACAGGTTTACATGTGTCCAGATATAGGTTTAGACATAGGTATACTACATCTAAGCAAGGGGTGTGTACACCACCTTACCCCAGCTGAGTGATCAGCCAGTTGTGTCAATTTAAAAACCAGCCAGGGGTGGCAAAAGATATGCTGCAGCCCCTGGTAGGCCTTAGTGGCTCCTATGCCCTGTGCACCTATAGTGCATTCTACCGGGGCTGACAAGGAGTCCATTTCCAATTGTGGTATGTACCTAGGGTACATGGAATCCATTTTACAGAGAGAGCAGATGGCCTGGGGCCCTGATTAGCAGGGAACCAGGTCACCTAAGTCAAAAAACCAGCTAAACACAGGCAAAAAATCTGGGGTAACCATAGTCAGGTAGCCACCTTCCTACATAACCCCCCCCCCCAAACGAAAGGAGATAAGGCTATCCTTGGCCAGGTAAGCCTATATTGCCTGAGTGGCCATATAAGGAAGTACCTGCACTAGCATGGGTACCCCCTGTCTCATGGTCCACTAAGCAGTCCCTCACCCTTTGGGTATTAGAGGGTCTCCACCATAGGGAATCACTACCTTGGGTGTGTTTATGCAAAGTTAAAGGCTGGTTTGGATATGGAGTATTGAAGTTAGGCTCTACTAAGTTAGGGCTTGGCTTCCTCCAATTATCTTCCACCAGGTGTGCCTTTCTTTCTTTAACTGAGTTGCACTGTGCTCTCAGGGTCAGCCTCTGGCTACCTAAAGCTGGAGGCTGGGTCCCTCTGTTTGGCTTGCTGGAGGGACAGTTCAGGTTTGGGCCCCTTGGGTCCCAGGTTTGGCTGTGCCCAACAGAATCCATCTGTGGGAGGTCCCTAACTACTTTTAAGGGGGCTCCCTCAGGAGTTTTTAAAGTTTTCACCTTACTAGGGCTACTAGTTTTGGTGCACCTAATCTTTTGATGGGGGTGCTTTATTTGACAGGGGGCCCTCTGGGTCTCACTGTCCTTCTTGTCCTCTGCAGCCCTGGGCTGGCTAAGGCAAGGTAGAGAGGGGCAGGTTACCTGCTCCAGACTGGGTCCCACCTGAGAAGGGTCCACTGACATCAGAGGTTCTGTCAGGCTAGGCCCAACCACCTCTGGGGCAGCTCCTTCATCAGGGGTAAGATCAGTTCCCTGAGGAGGCTGATCCTGTCCTAAAGTCTGGTGAGGGGGAGATTTCTCTTCCTCCTCCATGCTCTCAGTTTGTGTGGAGTTATCCATCATTTCAGGTTTCACACCACACATGTCAGTTTGAGTTTGGGCTGTGGCCATCACAGCCCCACCAACCTTTTCAGGAGGAGACTCAGTTTGGGTTTCTGCTGTTATCATAACAGCTTTGCTATTCTGTTCAGGAAGAGCTTTTACAAAAGATGGGGCAGAGAGTTTCTCAGCCCTACGAACCTTTTCAGGAAGGACATCTTGGATTGGGGCTGTAGCCAGTACAGCCTCACTAACCTTTCCATGGGAATTCACCATTCTAGAATGGGTTTCCTGTTCAACCTCAGCCCAGGCTGAGATTTCTAAATCATTACCCAGTAGACAGTCCACAGGCAAGTTTGGTGACACTGCCACTCTCTTTGGGCCAGTGACACCTCCCCAGCTGAGACTTACTACTGCCATGGGATGATTTGTTTGGATGCCATCAATGTTTATTACCTGGTATGTGGCACCAGGTAAAAGTTGCTTAGAGGGGACTATGCCATCAGCCACCATGGTGATGCTAGCCCCTGTGTCTCTAAAAGCTTCAACTCTTAAACCATTGATGATGGGTTCTTGTCTATACTTGCTCAAAGTATTTGGGCAAGCAGAGAAGTTGGCAAACCCCATGCCAGCCTCATAAACAAGATCATTGGGTGATGGGGACCTGGATAGGCCAGGGTCCACCTGATTTCCAAAAGTAAACCCACCCAGATTCCTGGGTGTGCTTCCACTTCCTGGGGGATTACTGCTGACAGTAACAGGAGGTGTTGAAGCTGGCTTTGGAGGTATATTTTCTTTATTGTTATTCTTGGGACAACAGCTGTCTGTTTTGTCATGCCCCACCTGTTTACAGGGATAACAATAGGGTTTTTTCTCAGTTGAAGAAGTGTCTTGGGACCCACCCCCATCCTTGGAGTTTTGGGGCCCTGGGGAAGTCTTTTCTTTACTTTTATCCCCACCCTTATCTTGAGGCTTGGCAGACTCCTTCTTCTGGTTACTGTCCTGATTCTTAGGCCTAATCCTGGTTCTGACCCATTTGTCTGCCTTCTTTCCCAATTCTTGGGGAGAGGTCAGATCAGAGTCCACCAGGTGCTGGTGTAAGAGCTGGTTCTGACAATTACTTAGGATCTGCTCCCTCATAATCAAATTATACAATCCTGTAAAGTCATGTACTTTGCTGCCATGTAGCCAACCCTCCAGAGCCTTAGTAGCACAATCTACAAAATCAGTCCAGTCCTGAGTCTGTG
Source organism: Lissotriton helveticus (assembly GCF_964261635.1). Taxonomy (NCBI): domain Eukaryota; kingdom Metazoa; phylum Chordata; class Amphibia; order Caudata; family Salamandridae; genus Lissotriton; species Lissotriton helveticus. The sequence continues at coordinate 27,139 of NW_027611994.1, forward strand.
TCTTCTGGGTGTCTCTGAACTTCAACCTGTACTGTTCAGTGGTTAAGCCAAACCCATCTATCAGAACACTCTTCAGGACTTTGTAATTGTTTGCATCCTCATGTCTGACAGTGAGGAGCTTATCTCTCCCTTTCTCTGAAAAGGAGTACCATAAGATTGCTGCCCACTGTTCCTCAGGAACCTGCTGTACCATGCAGGCTCTCTCAAGAGCAGTTATCCACTTGTGGATGTCATCCCCTTCCTTGTAGGGGGGCACAATCTTTGTCAGGTCTCTACTATCATAGGACCTGGGTTTCTCTTTTGGAATATTGCTGCCACCAGTGGCATCTAAGCCACACAATTTCTGCTCTCTTGCCAAGGCAAGTTTAGCTTGGGCCATGGTAAGTTTAGCTTGAGCCAAGGCTACCTTCTCCCTCTCTATTTGGAGTTCGACAGCCCTCATTCTGGCCCTATGCTCAGCTTTCTGAGAAGCACTCATGCCTCTCTCTGATTCTCTGGAGGCACTAGAAATATGAGAGTCCCCTGAGGGAGATCTCACTCTTCTGTTGCCTGGGAGAATCACATGTTGGGTTCTGGGGAGGTGCTAGCCCTCTCCATTCCCCAGTAGGTCCAAGTTGGCCTGGCTAAGCCTACCAACTGGAACCTGGCTACCCTGATCCTGTACTTCTAAGTCCTCAACATCTGAGTCCTCATCTAAGTCATCATCATCCTCCTCTTCAGGGGGATCAGTTACTGGGGGGTTCCCTCCAGTTCCTGTGTCTAGGGAAGCTGCTTTTGCCTTCTCTAAGTCATCCTGTTCTAGGATTTCTACCAGGATTAGGCAGGTGGGGCTTCTGCCCCTTTTTAACCCTCTTGCTTTGCACAAGGCAATCAAGTCTCTGCGGGTTAACTTGTCATATCCAAAAGTTGCCTGGGTAAGGTCAACTGTCGCAGGACTAGACCCTGAGGCCTTTCCTGTGTCAGACATGGTTACTAGTGAGGTGTAAGTGGTGCACTTACCTACACTAAGTGTTTTCCTACTGGACCTTGCTAGTGAGTTGTAGTCAGGGGTGTGCTACTCCCTTCAACCTACAACTACTAAGTTCAGTAGAACTTAATATGCTAAGCTTTTGATTTTATATGTACCTAGAGGTACTTGATGTGATCTTTCAATTTGATATAAAGATTGCAATGGTAAAACAACAGCAAGCTCAAATCCGCACCGCTGCTCACCAATGTGAGAAGTTGGCCTGGTAGGGGATGTTTCCAATTCTGGAACCACCTACTACCTGACCAAACAATCCCTTATGGTGTCTGGTTGTAAGTCAACCTTATTAGACAAGCTATCCTAGGGGTAGCATGGACTAAGCAGCCTAAAGGCTTAACTTAAGAGGTCGTGTTAAGCGAGCTGTTTTACCACATACAATCCTGTAATACCAAATGAAAGGACACCACACAAGTATATATTATAAAAATATATGTGTTTATTTCTAAAAACAATCCCCAGTATTCTTTATGAATAAAGGGGCACAAGCGTTAAATCAAAAGCACTGTTTAAACATACAAAGTTGCACAATTATGGATGAGGGCAGGGGGCCACTCGAACCATATACTAAACAAGTGGTATAAGAGAGGCCACTCGAACAGTGGTTAGGCCTAGGGCCTAGGGAATCGCTGGGAGCAGTCAGGACAAGCAATGCTGAAGTCGGGAATGGCCCTCGGGATTCGGGAGATGTGCGGAAAGCGCACGCATGCACCAATGTTAACCAATGGTGCGTAAAAGTTGTAAAGTTAAAGTTAAAGGACACTTCCGCTGAACCTAGAGGAACAAAACTTAACACACAGACCCTAGAGGTGTGCACCAGTGTGGGAACCCCGGCGGAGCAAAGTTACCTCACCCACAGGAAGTGGGTGCACAGGGTCGAAGTGGCGTCGGGTTTTGACTCGCAGGCTCTTGGTGCTTGAAGCTGAAAGGGCTGCAGGCGGGTTAAAGATGAAGTGTCTGGTGGAGTCCAAGGGTGGACTCAAGTTGTAGAGTACCTGAAAGCAGAGGGGACAGAGTCTGGGTCACTCAGCAGTGACCAGGGTGGAACCAGGACGGAACCAGGCAATGTCGGGCGCAATCAGGTGGTCGTCGAGGAGCTTCTCTCCGCTGTCACGTGGGCTCTGGGGCATCTGCGACGTCCAGGAGCAGGTCACGATCTGTCCCACGCAGGCTCTCACCGTCGGTGCAGTCGGCTTCAAGTTTGGAGCAAACAAGCCTTGGCAAGAGCAATCCACGCGGGATCGGAAGATTGCTTCTCACTCGGACCAGGAAGGTCAGAGTCGGGGCTCCTTTTCAGGGGAGCTGGTGTGGATCTGGAGCAACCAGATTCACAAGTCTTCTTAGGTAGTTCGTCGGCACAGGGACCACAAGCCAGCTGGCAAGTGACCGGGCCAACGCGTTGAGCCAAATTGTGCCAAAGGGCCCCACGCAGCACTCGTCGAGTGTGGAGGGCTGAACTTCGACTCAGGAGTAGCTCAGGGTGGGGGCTTCTCAAACCCCGGTGCACAGCTTCGAGGATCACTCGTGGGCTGCACGGTCAGCGTCTCATGGTCAATTCAAGATGGCGTGCCCCACGCTTCCGGTCGCCTCCACGGGTCTCAGCTTTGCAGGGACTGTGGATCGGGCTGTTAGAAGCTGGGCAGGTTTGATCTCGTCGATCTCAGTCGCTCGAGTTCCGGCGGGAACTGCAACTAAGTAGACATCGAGGGCTGGATGGTGCCTGCTGCTGCAGGGTGGTCACTCCTTGACCACAAGGGAGATTCTTCGGGCTTCCACGTTGAAATGGAGGCGAATGGTCCAGAATATCGTTTCAAATGTTTCTTCCAGGAAATCTGATGTGCATTGGCACTGCTCCCACTCTTATTCGAATCTGGTGGGCGTGATTACCTGCTAGGTCCCCTCCTATGGGTGGGACCCAGGAAGTGGGTGGATACACCCCCTTCCTTTGATCCAGGCCGCCCTGGCACGAGGGCTGGAGTGCCCCAGAACCGGTTTGGCCGGATTATGCAAGGGGCAGCCTTGTGCTACCCAAGCAGTGTCTGGTTTCTTTCAAACCTCCCTGCTACAATACACTATCTCCTGTCTGGAGGGCGGTGACACCCTCCTGTGACAGGAAACCCTTTGTCCAGGACCCATTTGGTCGAGTTTCGGTCGACTGCAGGGGTCCAGACATTTGTCTGTGGCAGAGGCATCCATTTTGTGGATCTTAAGGCCTTTGGAGAAATCAACCGCATTAAAGTAAAGTAACATGTCTTACCCCTCTAGAGGGGTGGAATGCCATCCCCGTCACCAGAACTGGCGAGGGGATGGTATTCCAAAGCGTATGACACCTTACACGACATGTTTTGATAAAGCCAAACCAGAGTTGCTAAATAACCGCGAGGATTATAAGGCACTTAATAGTATATGGTATGGCATTATCCTGAAACAGCTTAGGGATTTGTTCCCGACGGCTGCAGACAGGCTCAGCTCATGCTAGAGCTCCATCTCACATAAAACCACGCACTCAGCCTCCAGGATTGATGAGGCCTGACTATAGGAGTGGCTCACAGGTTTACATGTGTCCAGATATAGGTTTAGACATAGGTATACTATATCTAAGCAAGGGGTGTGTACACCACCTTACCCCAGCTGAGTGATCAGCCAGTTGTGTCAATTTAAGAACCAGCCAGGGGTGGCAAAAGATATGCTGCAGCCCCTGGTAGGCCTTAGTGGCTCCTGTGCCCTGTGCACCTATAGTGCATTCTACAGGGGCTGACAAGGAGTCCATTTCCAATTGGTATGTACCTAGGGTACATGGAATCCATGTTACAGAGAGAGCAGATGGCCTGGGGCCCTGATTAGCAGGGAACCAGGTCAACTAAGTCAAAAAACCAGCTAAACACAGGCAAAAAATCTGGGGTAACCATAGTCAGGTAGCCACCTTCCTACATAACCCCCCCCCAAACGAAAGGAGATAAGGCTATCCTTGGCCAGGTAAGCCTATATTGCCTGAGTGGCCATATAAGGAAGTACCTGCACTAGCATGGGTACCCCCTGTCTCATGGTCCACTAAGCAGTCCCTCACCCTTTGGGTATTAGAGGGTCTCCACCATAGGGAATCACTACCTTGGGTGTGTTTATGCAAAGTTAAAGGCTGGTTTGGATATGGAGTATTGAAGCGAGGCTCTACTAATTTAGGGCTTAGCTTCCTCCAATTATCTTCCACCATGTGTGCCTTTCTCTCTTTAACTGAGTTGCACTGTGCTCTCAGGGTCAACCTCTGGCTACCTAAAGCTGGAGGCTGGGTCCCTCTGTTTGGCTTGCTGGAGGGACAGTTCAGGTTTGGGCCCCTTGGGTCCCAGGTTTGGCTGTGCCCAACAGAATCCATCTGTGGGAGGTCCCTAACTGTTTTTAAGGGGGCTCCCTCAGGAGTTTTTAAAGTTTTCACCTTACTAGGGCTACTAGTTTTGGTGCACCTAATCTTTTGATGGGGGTGCTTTATTTGACAGGGGGCCCTCTGGGTCTCACTGTCCTTCTTGTCCTCTGCAGCCCTGGGCTGGCTAAGGCAAGGTAGAGAGGGGCAGGTTACCTGCTCCAGACTGGGTCCCACTTGAGAAGGGTCCACTGACATCAGAGGTTCTGTCAGGCTAGGCCCAACCACCTCTGGGGCAGTTCCTTCATCAGGGGTAAGATCAGTTCCCTGAGGAGGCTGATCCTGTCCTAAAGTCTGGTGAGGGGGAGATTTCTCTTCCTCCTCCATGCTCTCAGTTTGTGTGGAGTTATCCATCATTTCAGGTTTCACAACACACGTGTCAGTTTGAGTTTGGGCTGTGGCCATCACAGCCCCACCAACCTTTTCAGGAGGGGACTCAGTTTGGGTTTCTGCTGTTATCATAACAGCTTTGCTATTCTGTTCAGGAAGAGCTTTTGCTAAAGATGGGGCAGAGAGTTTCTCAGCCCTACCAACCTTTTCAGGAAGGACATCTTGAATTGGGGCTGTAGCCATTACAGCCCCACTAACCTTTCCATTGGAATTCACCATTCTAGAATGGGTTTCCTGTTCAACCTCAGCCCAGGCTGAGATCTCCAAATCATTACCAAGTAGGCAGTCTACAGGCAAGTTTGGTGACACTGCCACTCTCTTTGGGCCAATGACACCTCCCCAGCTGAGACTTACTACTGCCATGGGATGATTGGTTTGGATTCCATCAATGTTTGTAACCTGGTATGTGGCACCAGGTAAAAGTTGCTTAGAGGGGACTATACCATCAGCCACCATGGTGATGCTAGCCCCTGTGTCTCTAAAAGCCTCAACTTTCAAACCATTGATGATGGGTTCTTGTCTATACTTGCTCAAAGTATTTGGGCAAGCAGAGAAGTTGGCAAACCCCATGCCAGTTTCATAAACAAGATCATTGGGTGATGGGGACCTGGATAGGCCAGGGTCCACCTGAGCTCCCACAGTAAACCCACCCAGATTCCTGGGTGTGCTTCCACTTCCTGGGGGATTACTGCTGACAGTAACAGGAGGTGTGGAAGCTGGCTTTGGAGGTATATTTTCTTTATTGTTATTCTTGGGACAACAGTTGTCTGTTTTGTAATGCCCCACCTGTTTACAGGCATAACAATAAGGCTTTTTCTCAGTTGAAGAAGTGTCTTGGGACCCACCCCCATCCTTGGAGTTTTGGGGCCCTGGGGAAGTCTTTTCTTTATTTTTATCCCCACCCTTATCTTGAGGCTTGGTAGACTCCTTCTTCTGGTTACTGTCCTGATTCTTAGGCCTAATCCTGGTTCTGACCCACTTGTCTGCCTTCTTTCCCAATTCTTGGGGAGAGGTCAGATCAGAGTCTACCAGGTGCTGGTGTAAGAGCTGGTTCTGACAATTACTTAGGATCTGCTCCCTCATAATCAAATTATACAATCCTGTAAAGTCATGTACTTTGCTGCCATGTAGCCAACCCTCCAGAGCCTTAGTAGCACAATCTACAAAATCAGTCCAGTCCTGAGTCTGTGTCTTCTGGGTGTCTCTGAACTTCAACCTGTACTGTTCAGTGGTTAAGCCAAACCCATCTATCAGAACACTCTTCAGGACTTTGTAATTGTTTGCATCCTCATGTCTAACAGTGAGGAGCTTATCTCTCCCTTTCTCTGAAAAGGAGTACCATAAGATTGCTGCCCACTGTTCCTCGGGAACCTGCTGTACCATGCAGGCTCTCTCAAGAGCAGTCATCCACTTGTGGATGTCATCCCCTTCCTTGTAGGGGGGCACAATCTTTGTCAGGTCTCTACTATCATAGGACCTGGGTTTCTCTTTTGGAATATTGCTGCCACCAGTGGCATCTAAGCCACACAATTTCTGCTCTCTTGCCAAGGCAAGTTTAGCTTGGGCCATGGTAAGTTTAGCTTGAGCCAAGGCTACCTTCTCCCTCTCTATTTGGAGTTCGACAGCCCTCATTCTGGCCCTATGCTCAGCTTTCTGAGAAGCACTCATGCCTCTCTCTGATTCTCTGGAGGCACTAGAAATATGAGAGTCCCCTGAGGGAGATCTCACTCTTCTGTTGCCTGGGAGAATCACATGTTGGGTTCTGGGGAGGTGCTAGCCCTCTCCATTCCCCAGTAGGTCCAAGTTGGCCTGGCTAAGCCTACCAACTGGAACCTGGCTACCCTGATCCTGTACTTCTAAGTCCTCAACATCTGAGTCCTCATCTAAGTCATCATCATCCTCCTCTTCAGGGGGATCAGTTACTGGGGGGTTCCCTCCAGTTCCTGTGTCTAGGGAAGCTGCTTTTGCCTTCTCTAAGTCATCCTGTTCTAGGATTTCTACCAGGATTAGGCAGGTGGGGCTTCTGCCCCTTTTTAACCCTCTTGCTTTGCACAAGGCAATCAAGTCTCTGCGGGTTAACTTGTCATATCCAAAAGTTGCCTGGGTAAGGTCAACTGTCGCAGGACTAGACCCTGAGGCCTTTCCTGTGTCAGACATGGTTACTAGTGAGGTGTAAGTGGTGCACTTACCTACACTAAGTGTTTTCCTACTGGACCTTGCTAGTGAGTTGTAGTCAGGGGTGTGCTACTCCCTTCAACCTACAACTACTAAGTTCAGTAGAACTTAATATGCTAAGCTTTTGATTTTATATGTACCTAGAGGTACTTGATGTGATCTTTCAATTTGATATAAAGATTGCAATGGTAAAACAACAGCAAGCTCAAATCCGCACCGCTGCTCACCAATGTGAGAAGTTGGCCTGGTAGGGGATGTTTCCAATTCTGGAACCACCTACTACCTGACCAAACAATCCCTTATGGTGTCTGGTTGTAAGTCAACCTTATTAGACAAGCTATCCTAGGGGTAGCATGGACTAAGCAGCCTAAAGGCTTAACTTAAGAGGTCGTGTTAAGCGAGCTGTTTTACCACATACAATCCTGTAATACCAAATGAAAGGACACCACACAAGTATATATTATAAAAATATATGTGTTTATTTCTAAAAACAATCCCCAGTATTCTTTATGAATAAAGGGGCACAAGCGTTAAATCAAAAGCACTGTTTAAACATACAAAGTTGCACAATTATGGATGAGGGCAGGGGGCCACTCGAACCATATACTAAACAAGTGGTATAAGAGAGGCCACTCGAACAGTGGTTAGGCCTAGGGCCTAGGGAATCGCTGGGAGCAGTCAGGACAAGCAATGCTGAAGTCGGGAATGGCCCTCGGGATTCGGGAGATGTGCGGAAAGCGCACGCATGCACCAATGTTAACCAATGGTGCGTAAAAGTTGTAAAGTTAAAGTTAAAGGACACTTCCGCTGAACCTAGAGGAACAAAACTTAACACACAGACCCTAGAGGTGTGCACCAGTGTGGGAACCCCGGCGGAGCAAAGTTACCTCACCCACAGGAAGTGGGTGCACAGGGTCGAAGTGGCGTCGGGTTTTGACTCGCAGGCTCTTGGTGCTTGAAGCTGAAAGGGCTGCAGGCGGGTTAAAGATGAAGTGTCTGGTGGAGTCCAAGGGTGGACTCAAGTTGTAGAGTACCTGAAAGCAGAGGGGACAGAGTCTGGGTCACTCAGCAGTGACCAGGGTGGAACCAGGACGGAACCAGGCAATGTCGGGCGCAATCAGGTGGTCGTCGAGGAGCTTCTCTCCGCTGTCACGTGGGCTCTGGGGCATCTGCGACGTCCAGGAGCAGGTCACGATCTGTCCCACGCAGGCTCTCACCGTCGGTGCAGTCGGCTTCAAGTTTGGAGCAAACAAGCCTTGGCAAGAGCAATCCACGCGGGATCGGAAGATTGCTTCTCACTCGGACCAGGAAGGTCAGAGTCGGGGCTCCTTTTCAGGGGAGCTGGTGTGGATCTGGAGCAACCAGATTCACAAGTCTTCTTAGGTAGTTCGTCGGCACAGGGACCACAAGCCAGCTGGCAAGTGACCGGGCCAACGCGTTGAGCCAAATTGTGCCAAAGGGCCCCACGCAGCACTCGTCGAGTGTGGAGGGCTGAACTTCGACTCAGGAGTAGCTCAGGGTGGGGGCTTCTCAAACCCCGGTGCACAGCTTCGAGGATCACTCGTGGGCTGCACGGTCAGCGTCTCGTGGTCAATTCAAGATGGCGTGCCCCACGCTTCCGGTCGCCTCCACGGGTCTCAGCTTTGCAGGGACTGTGGATCGGGCTGTTAGAAGCTGGGCAGGTTTGATCTCGTCGATCTCAGTCGCTCGAGTTCCGGCGGGAACTGCAACTAAGTAGACATCGAGGGCTGGATGGTGCCTGCTGCTGCAGGGTGGTCACTCCTTGACCACAAGGGAGATTCTTCGGGCTTCCACGTTGAAATGGAGGCGAATGGTCCAGAATATCGTTTCAAATGTTTCTTCCAGGAAATCTGATGTGCATTGGCACTGCTCCCACTCTTATTCGAATCTGGTGGGCGTGATTACCTGCTAGGTCCCCTCCTATGGGTGGGACCCAGGAAGTGGGTGGATACACCCCCTTCCTTTGATCCAGGCCGCCCTGGCACGAGGGCTGGAGTGCCCCAGAACCGGTTTGGCCGGATTATGCAAGGGGCAGCCTTGTGCTACCCAAGCAGTGTCTGGTTTCTTTCAAACCTCCCTGCTACAATACACTATCTCCTGTCTGGAGGGCGGTGACACCCTCCTGTGACAGGAAACCCTTTGTCCAGGACCCATTTGGTCGAGTTTCGGTCGACTGCAGGGGTCCAGACATTTGTCTGTGGCAGAGGCATCCATTTTGTGGATCTTAAGGCCTTTGGAGAAATCAACCGCATTAAAGTAAAGTAACATGTCTTACCCCTCTAGAGGGGTGGAATGCCATCCCCGTCGCCAGAACTGGCGAGGGGATGGTATTCCAAAGCGTATGACACCTTACACGACATGTTTTGATAAAGCCAAACCAGAGTTGCTAAATAACCGCGAGGATTATAAGGCACTTAATAGTATATGGTATGGCATTATCCTGAAACAGCTTAGGGATTTGTTCCCGACGGCTGCAGACAGGCTCAGCTCATGCTAGAGCTCCATCTCACATAAAACCACGCACTCAGCCTCCAGGATTGAGGAGGCCTGACTATAGGAGTGGCTCACAGGTTTACATGTGTCCAGATATAGGTTTAGACATAGGTATACTATATCTAAGCAAGGGGTGTGTACACCACCTTACCCCAGCTGAGTGATCAGCCAGTTGTGTCAATTTAAGAACCAGCCAGGGGTGGCAAAAGATATGCTGCAGCCCCTGGTAGGCCTTAGTGGCTCCTGTGCCCTGTGCACCTATAGTGCATTCTACAGGGGCTGACAAGGAGTCCATTTCCAATTGGTATGTACCTAGGGTACATGGAATCCATGTTACAGAGAGAGCAGATGGCCTGGGGCCCTGATTAGCAGGGAACCAGGTCAACTAAGTCAAAAAACCAGCTAAACACAGGCAAAAAATCTGGGGTAACCATAGTCAGGTAGCCACCTTCCTACACCCTGCAAAGCTGAGACCCGTGGAGGCGACCGGAAGCGTGGGGCACGCCATCTTGAATTGACCACGAGACGCTGACCGTGCAGCCCACGAGTGATCCTCGAAGCTGTGCACCGGGGTTTGAGAAGCCCCCACCCTGAGCTGCTCCTGAGCCGAAGTTCAGCCCTCCACACTCGACGAGTGCTGCGTGGGGCCCTTTGGCTCTATTTGGCTCAACGCGTTGGCCCGGTCACTTGCCAGCTGGCTAGTGGTCCCTGTGCCGACGAAACGACTAAGAAGACTCGTGAATCTGGTTGCTCCAGATCCACACCAGCTCCCCTGAAAAGGAGCCCTGACTCTGACCTTCCTGGTCCGAGTGAGAAGCAATCTTCTGATCCCGCGTGGATCGCTCTTGCCAAGGCTTGTTTGCTCCAAACTTGAAGCCGACTGCACCGACGGTGAGAGCCTGCGTGGGACAGATCGTGACCTGCTCCTGGACGTCGCAGATGCCCCAGAGCCCACGTGACAGCGGAGAGAAGCTCCTCGACGACCACCTGATTGCGCCCGACATTGCCTGGTTCCGTCCTGGTTCCACCCTGGTCACTGCTGAGTGACCCAGACTCTGTCCCCTCTGCTTTCAGGCACTCTTCGACTTGAGTCCACCCTTGGACTCCACCGGACACTTCATCTTTAACCCGCCTGCAGCCCTTTCAGCTCCAAGCACCAAGAGCCTGCGTGTCAGAACCCGACGCCACTTCGACCCTGTGCACCCACTTCCTGTGGGTGAGGTAACTTTGCTCCGCCGGTGTTCCCACACTGGTGCACACCTCTAGGGTCTGTGTGTTAAGTTTTGTTCCTCTAGGTTCAGCGGAAGTGTCCTTTAACTTTAACTTTACAACTTTTATGCACCATTGGTTAACATTGGTGCGTGCGTGCGCTTCCCGCACCTCTCCCGAATCCCGAGGGCCATTCCCGACTTCAGCATTGCTTGTCCTGACTGCTCCCAGCGATTCCCTAGGCCCTAGGCCTAACCACTGCTCGAGTGGCCTCTCTTATACCACTTGTTTAGTATATGGTTTGAGTGGCCCCCTGCCCTCATCCATAATTGTGCAACTTTGTATGTTTAAACAGTGCTTTTGATTTAACGCTTGTGCCCCTTTATTCATAAAGAATACTGGGGATTGTTTTTAGTAATAAACACATATATTTTTATAATATATACTTGTGTGGTGTCCTTTCATTTGATATTACAGGATTGTATGTGGTAAAACAGCTCGCTTAACACGACCTCTTAAGTTAAGCCTTTAGGCTGCTTAGTCCATGCTACCCCTAGGATAGCTTGTCTAATAAGGTTGACTTACAACCAGACACCATAAGGGATTGTTTGGTCAGGTAGTAGGTGGTTCCAGAATTGGAAACATCCCCTACCAGGCCAACTTCTCACATTGGTGAGCAGCGGTGCGGATTTGAGCTTGCTGTTGTTTTACCATTGCAATCTTTGTATCAAATTGAAAGATCACATCAAGTACCTCTAGGTACATATAAAATCAAAAGCTTAGCATATTAAGTTCTACTGAACTTAGTAGTTGTAGGTTGAAGGGATTAGCACACCCTGACTACAACTCACTCGTAAGGTACAGTAGGAAAACACTTAGTGTAGGTAGGTGCATCACTTACACCACACTAGAGTCATGTCTGACACAGGAAAAGCCTCAGGGTCTGCTCCTGTGACAGTTGACCTTACCCAGGCAACTTCCAGCTATGACAAACTAACCCGAAGGGACTTGATTGCCTTGTGCAAATCAAGAGGGTTAAAAAGGGGCAGAAGTCCCACCTGCCAAATCCTGATAGACATCCTAGAACAGGATGACTTAGAGAAGGTGAATGGAATTCCCTTACAGTCAGGAAGTGGAGAGAAACCCCCTGTAACTGACACCCCTCAGGAGGAAGATGGAGAGGAGGGGGAGGAGGACTCAGATGTTGAGGACACCGAAGATCAGGATCAGAGGGGTAGCCAGGTCCTAGTTGCCAGGCTTAACCAGGCCAACTTAGACCTACTGGGAAATGGAGAGGGCCAGCACCTCCCCAGATCCCACAGTCTTATTCTCCCAGGCAACAGAAGAGTGAGATCTCCCTCAGGGGACTCTCATATTTCTAGTGCCTCCAGAGAATCTGAGAGAGGTATTGTAGGAAGGTGGCTACCTGACTATGGTTACCCCAGATTTTTTGCCTGTGTTTAGCTGGTTTTTTGACTTAGTTGACCTGGTTCCCTGCTAATCAGGGCCCCAGGCCATCTGCTCTCTCTGTAAAATGGATTCCATGTACCCTAGGTACATACCAATTGGAAATGGACTCCTTGTCAGCCCCTGTAGAATGCACTATAGGTGCACAGGGCACAGGAGCCACTAAGGCCTACCAGGGGCTGCAGCATATCTTTTGCCACCCCTGGCTGGTTCTTAAATTGACACAACTGGCTGATCACTCAGCTGGGGTAAGGTGGTGTACACACCCCTTGCTTAGATATAGTATACCTATGTCTAAACCTATATCTGGACACATGTAAACCTGTGAGCCACTCCTATAGACAGGCCTCACCAATCCTGGAGGCTGGGTGCTTGGTTTTTATGTGAGATGGAGCTCTAGCATGAGCTGAGCCTGTCTGCAGCCGTCGGGAACAAATCCCTAAGCTGTTTCAGGATAATGCCATACCATATACTATTAAGTGCCTTATAATCCTCGCGGTTATTTAGCAACTCTGGTTTGGCTTTATCAAAACATGTCGTGTAAGGTGTCATACGCTTTGGAATACCATCCCCTCGCCAGTTCTGGCGACGGGGATGGCATTCCACCCCTCTAGAGGGGTAAGACATGTTACTTCACTTTAATGCGGTTGATTTCTCCAAAGGCCTTAAGATCCACAAAATGGATGCCTCTGCCACAGACAAATGTCTGGACCCCTGGAGCTGACCGAAACCCAGTCAAGGGGGTCCTGGACAAAGGGTTTCCTGTCACAGGAGGGTGTCACCGCCCTCCAGACAGGAGATAGTGTATTGTAGCAGGGAGGTTTGAAAGAAACCAGACACTGCCTGGGGCGCACAAGGCTGCCCCTTGCATAATCCGGCCAAACCGGTTCTGGGGCACTCCAGCCCTCGTGCCAGGGCGGCCTGGATCAAAGGAAGGGGGTGTATCCACCCACTTCCTGGGTCCCACCCATAGGAGGGGACCTAGCAGGTAATCACGCCCACCAGATTCGAATAAGAGTGGGAGCAGTGCCAATGCACATCAGATTTCCTGGAAGAAACATTTGAAACGATATTCTGGACCCTTCGCCCTCCATCTCAACGTGGAAGCCCGAAGAATCTCCCTTGTGGTCAAGGAGTGACCACCCTGCAGCAGCAGGCACCATCCAGCCCTCGACGCCTACTTGGTTGCAGTTCCCGCCGGAACTCGAGCGACTGAGATCGACGAGATCAAGCTTGCCCAGCTTCTAACAGCCCGATCCACAGTCCCTGCAAAGCTGAGACCCGTGGAGGCGACCGGAAGCGTGGGGCACGCCATCTTGAAGTGACCACGAGACGCTGACCGTGCAGCCCACGAGTGACCCTCGAAGCTGTACACCGGGGTTTGAGAAGCCCCCACCCTGAGCTACTCCTGAGCCGAAGTTCAGCCCTCCACACTCGACGAGTGCTGCGTGGGGCCCTTTGGCACGATTTGGTTCAACGCGTTGGCCCGGTCACTTGCCAGCTGGCTTGTGGTCCCTGTGCCGACGAACTACAAAAGAAGACTCGTGATTCTGGTTGCTCCAGATCCACACCAGCTCCCCTGAAAGGGAGCCCCGACTCTGACCTTCCTGGTCCGAGTGAGACGCCATCTTCCAATCCCGCGTGGATTGCTCTTACTAAGGCTTGTTTGCTCCAAACCGGAAGCCGACTGCACCGACGGTGAGAGCCTGCGTGGGACAGATCGTGACCTGCTCCTGGACGTCGCAGATGCCCCAGAGCCCACGTGACAGCGAAGAGAAGCGCCTCGACGACCACCTGATTGCGCCCGACATTGCCTGGTTCCGTCCTGGTTCCACCCTGGTCACTGCTGAGTGACCCAGACTCTGTCCCCTCTGCTTTCAGGTACTCTACAACTTGAGTCCACCCTTGGACTCCACCGGACACTTCGTCTTCACCCTGCCTGCAGCCCTTTCAGCTTCAAGCACCAAGAGCCTGCGTGTCAAAACCCGACGCCACTTCGACCCTGTGCACCCACTTCCTGTGGGTGAGGTAACTTTGCTCCGCCGGTGTTCCCACACTGGTGCACACCTCTAGGGTCTGTGTGTTAAGTTTTGTTCCTCAAGGTTCAGCGGAAGTGTCCTTAAACTTTAACTCTATGACTTTTACGCACCATTGGTTAACATTGGTGCATGCGTGCGCTTTCCGCACATCTCCCGAATCCCGAGGGCCATTCCCGACTTCAGCATTGCTTGTCCTGACTGCTCCCAGCGATTCCCTAGGCCCTAGGCCTAACCACTGTTCGAGTGGCCTCTCTTATACCACTTGTTTAGTATATGGTTTGAGTGGCCCCCTGCCCTCATCCATAATTGTGCAACTTTGTATGTTTAAACAGTGCTTTTGATTTAACGCTTGTGCCCCTTTATTCATAAAGAATACTGGGGATTGTTTTTAGTAATAAACACATATATTTTTATAATATATACTTGTGTGGTGTCCTTTCATTTGGTATTACAGGATTGTATGTGGTAAAACAGCTCGCTTAACACGACCTCTTAAGTTAAGCCTTTAGGCTGCTTAGTCCATGCTACCACTAGGATAGCTTGTCTAATAAGGTTGACTTACAACCAGACACCATAAGGGGATTGTTTGGTCAGGTAGTAGGTGGTTCCAGAATTGGAAACATCCCCTACCAGGCCAACTTCTCACATTGGTGAGCAGCGGTGCGGATTTGAGCTTGCTGTTGTTTTACCATTACAATCTTTATATCAAATTGAAAGATCACATCAAGTACCTCTAGGTACATATAAAATCAAAAGCTTAGCATATTAAGTTCTACTGAACTTAGTAGTTGTAGGTTGAAGGGAGTAGCACACCCCTGACTACAACTCACTAGCAAGGTCCAGTAGGAAAACACTTAGTGTAGGTAAGTGCACCACTTACACCTCACTAGTAACCATGTCTGACACAGGAAAGGCCTCAGGGTCTAGTCCTGTGACAGTTGACCCTACCCAGGCAACTTCTGGATATGACAAACTAACCCGCAGAGACTTGATTGTCTTGTGCAAAGCAAGAGGGTTAAAAAGGGGCAGAAGCCCCACCTGCCTAATCCTGGTAGAACTCCTAGAACAGGATGACTTAGAGAAGGCAAAAGCAGCTTCCCTAGATACAGGAACTGGAGGGAACCCCCCTGCAGTTGATCCCCCTGAAGAGGAGGATGATGATGACTTGGATGAGGACTCAGAGGTTGAGGACTTAGAAGTACAGGATCAGGGTAGCCAGGTTCCAGTTGGTAGGCTTAGCCAGGCCAACTTGGACCTACTGGGGAATGGAGAGGGCCAGCACCTCCCCAGAACCCAACATGTGATTCTCCCAGGCAACAGAAGAGTGAGATCTCCCTCAGGGGACTCTCATCTTTCTAGTGCCTCCAGAGAATCAGAGAGAGGCATGAGTGCTTCTCAGAAAGCTGAGCATAGGGCTAGAATGAGGGCTGTCAGACTCCAGATAGAGAGAGAGGAGGTAGCCCTGAGTCAAGCTAAGCTTACCTTAGCCCAAGCTAAACTTGCCTTGGCAAGAGAGCAACAATTGTGTGGCTTAGATGCCACTGGTGGCAGCAATATTCCTAAAGAGAAACCCAGGTCCTATGATAGTAGAAACCTGACAAAGATTGTGCCCCCCTTCAAAGAAGGGGATGACATCCACAAATGGATGACTGCTCTTGAGAGAGCCTGCATGGTACAGCAGGTTCCTGAGGAACAGTGGGCAGCAATCTTATGGTACTCCTTTTCAGAGAAAGGGAGGGACAAGCTCCTCACTGTCAGACATGAGGATGCAAACAAATACAAAGTCCTGAAGAGTGTTCTGATAGATGGGTTTGGCTTAACCACTGAACAGTACAGGTTGAAGTTCAGAGATACCCAGAAGACACAGACTCAGGACTGGACTGATTTTGTAGATTGTGCTACTAAGGCTCTGGAGGGTTGGCTACATGGCAGCAAAGTACATGACTTTACAGGATTGTATAATTTGATTATGAGGGAGCAGATCCTAAGTAATTGTCAGAACCAGCTCTTACACCAGCACCTGGTAGACTCTGATCTGACCTCTCCCCAAGAATTGGGAAAGAAGGCAGACAAATGGGTCAGAACCAGGATTAGGCCTAAGAATCAGGACAGTAACCAGAAGAAGGAGTCTACCAAGCCTCAAGATAAGGGTGGGGATAAAAGTAAAGAAAAGACTTCCCCAGGGCCCCAAAACTCCAAGGATGGGGGTGGGTCCCAAGACACTTCTTCAACTGAGAAAAAGCCCTATTGTTATCCCTGTAAACAGGTTGGGCATTACAAAACAGACAACTGTTGTCCCAAGAATAACAATAAAGAAAATATACCTCCAAAGCCAGCTTCAACACCTCCTGTTACTGTCAGCAGTAATCCCCCAGGAAGTGGAAGCACACCCAGGAATCTGGGTGGGTTTACTGTTGGAGCTCAGGTGGACCCTGGCCTATCCAGGTCCCCATCACCCAATGATCTTGTTTATGAGGCTGGCATGGGGTTTGCCAACTTCTCTGCTTGCCCAAATACTTTGAGCAAGTATAGACAAGAACCCATCATCAATGGTTTAAGAGTTGAAGCTTTTAGAGACACAGGGGCTAGCATCACCATGGTGGCTGATGGCATAGTCCCCTCTAAGCAACTTTTACCTGGTGCCACATACCAGGTAATAAACATTGATGGCATCCAAACAAATCATCCCATGGCAGTAGTAAGTCTCAGCTGGGGAGGTGTCACTGGCCCAAAGAGAGTGGCAGTGTCACCAAACTTGCCTGTGGACTGTCTACTGGGTAATGATTTAGAAATCTCAGCCTGGGCTGAGGTTGAACAGGAAACCCATTCTAGAATGGTGAATTCCCATGGAAAGGTTAGTGAGGCTGTACTGGCTACAGCCCCAATCCAAGATGTCCTTCCTGAAAAGGTTGGTAGGGCTGAGAAACTCTCTGCCCCATCTTTAGTAAAAGCTCTTCCTGAACAGAATAGCAAAGCTGTTATGATAACAGCAGAAACCCAAACTGAGTCTCCTCCTGAAAAGGTTGGTGGGGCTGTGATGGCCACAGCCCAAACTCAAACTGACATGTGTGTTGTGAAACCTGAAATGATGGATAACTCCACACAAACTGAGAGCATGGAGGAGGAAGAGAAATCTCCCCCTCACCAGACTTTAGGACAGGATCAGCCTCCTCAGGGAACTGATCTTACCCCTGATGAAGGAGCTGCCCCAGAGGTGGTTGGGCCTAGCCTGACAGAACCTCTGATGTCAGTGGACCCTTCTCAGGTGGGACCCAGTCTGGAGCAGGTAACCTGCCCCTCTCTACCTTGCCTTAGCCAGCCCAGGGCTGCAGAGGACAAGAAGGACAGTGAGACCCAGAGGGCCCCCTGTCAAATAAAGCACCCCCATCAAAAGATTAGGTGCACCAAAACTAGTAGCCCTAGTAAGGTGAAAACTTTAAAAACTCCTGAGGGAGCCCCCTTAAAAACAGTTAGGGACCTCCCACAGATGGATTCTGTTGGGCACAGCCAAACCTGGGACCCAAGGGGCCCAAACCTGAACTGTCCCTCCAGCAAGCCAAACAGAGGGACCCAGCCTCCAGCTTTAGGTAGCCAGAGGTTGACCCTGAGAGCACAGTGCAACTCAGTTAAAGAGAGAAAGGCACACATGGTGGAAGATAATTGGAGGAAGCTAAGCCCTAAATTAGTAGAGCCTCGCTTCAATACTCCATATCCAAACCAGCCTTTAACTTTGCATAAACACACCCAAGGTAGTGATTCCCTATGGTGGAGACCCTCTAATACCCAAAGGGTGAGGGACTGCTTAGTGGACCATGAGACAGGGGGTACCCATGCTAGTGCAGGTACTTCCTTATATGGCCACTCAGGCAATATAGGCTTACCTGGCCAAGGATAGCCTTATCTCCTTTCGTTTGGGGGGGGGTTATGTAGGAAGGTGGCAACCTGACTATGGTTACCCCAGATTTTTTGCCTGTGTTTAGCTGGTTTTTTGACTTAGTTGACCTGGTTCCCTGCTAATCAGGGCCCCAGGCCATCTGCTCTCTCTGTAAAATGGATTCCATGTACCCTAGGTACATACCAATTGGAAATGGACTCCTTGTCAGCCCCTGTAGAATGCACTATAGGTGCACAGGGCACAGGAGCCACTAAGGCCTACCAGGGGCTGCAGCATATCTTTTGCCACCCCTGGCTGGTTCTTAAATTGACACAACTGGCTGATCACTCAGCTGGGGTAAGGTGGTGTACACACCCCTTGCTTAGATATAGTATACCTATGTCTAAACCTATATCTGGACACATGTAAACCTGTGAGCCACTCCTATAGACAGGCCTCACCAATCCTGGAGGCTGGGTGCTTGGTTTTTATGTGAGATGGAGCTCTAGCATGAGCTGAGCCTGTCTGCAGCCGTCGGGAACAAATCCCTAAGCTGTTTCAGGATAATGCCATACCATATACTATTAAGTGCCTTATAATCCTCGCGGTTATTTAGCAACTCTGGTTTGGCTTTATCAAAACATGTCGTGTAAGGTGTCATACGCTTTGGAATACCATCCCCTCGCCAGTTCTGGCGACGGGGATGGCATTCCACCCCTCTAGAGGGGTAAGACATGTTACTTCACTTTAATGCGGTTGATTTCTCCAAAGGCCTTAAGATCCACAAAATGGATGCCTCTGCCACAGACAAATGTCTGGACCCCTGGAGCTGACCGAAACCCAGTCAAGGGGGTCCTGGACAAAGGGTTTCCTGTCACAGGAGGGTGTCACCGCCCTCCAGACAGGAGATAGTGTATTGTAGCAGGGAGGTTTGAAAGAAACCAGACACTGCCTGGGGCGCACAAGGCTGCCCCTTGCATAATCCGGCCAAACCGGTTCTGGGGCACTCCAGCCCTCGTGCCAGGGCGGCCTGGATCAAAGGAAGGGGGTGTATCCACCCACTTCCTGGGTCCCACCCATAGGAGGGGACCTAGCAGGTAATCACGCCCACCAGATTCGAATAAGAGTGGGAGCAGTGCCAATGCACATCAGATTTCCTGGAAGAAACATTTGAAACGATATTGTGAGAAGTTGGCCTGGTAGGGGATGTTTCCAATTCTGGAACCACCTACTACCTGACCAAACAATCCCCTTATGGTGTCTGGTTGTAAGTCAACCTTATTAGACAAGCTATCCTAGTGGTAGCATGGACTAAGCAGCCTAAAGGCTTAACTTAAGAGGTCGTGTTAAGCGGGCTGTTTTACCACATACAATCCTGTAATACCAAATGAAAGGACACCACACAAGTATATATTATAAAAATATATGTGTTTATTACTAAAAACAATCCCCAGTATTCTTTATGAATAAAGGGGCACAAGCGTTAAATCAAAAGCACTGTTTAAACATACAAAGTTGCACAATTATGGATGAGGGCAGGGGGCCACTCGAACCATATACTAAACAAGTGGTATAAGAGAGGCCACTCGAACAGTGGTTAGGCCTAGGGCCTAGGGAATCGCTGGGAGCAGTCAGGACAAGCAATGCTGAAGTCGGGAATGGCCCTCGGGATTCGGGAGATGTGCGGAAAGCGCACGCATGCACCAATGTTAACCAATGGTGCGTAAAAGTCAAATAGTTAAAGTTTAAGGACACTTCCGCTGAGCCTAGAGGAACAAAACTTAACACACAGACCCTAGAGGTGTGCACCAGTGTGGGAACACCGGCGGAGCAAAGTTACCTCACCCACAGGAAGTGGGTGCACAGGGTCGAAGTGGCGTCGGGTTTTGACACGCAGGCTCTTGGTGCTTGAAGCTGAAAGGGCTGCAGGCAGGGTGAAGACGAAGTGTCCGGTGGAGTCCAAGGGTGGACTCAAGTTGTAGAGTACCTGAAAGCAGAGGGGACAGAGTCTGGGTCACTCAGCAGTGACCAGGGTGGAACCAGGACGGAACCAGGCAATGTCGGGCGCAATCAGGTGATCGTCGAGGCGCTTCTCTTCGCTGTCACGTGGGCTCTGGGGCATCTGCGACGTCCAGGAGCAGGTCACGATCTGTCCCACGCAGGCTCTCACCGTCGGTGCAGTCGGCTTCCGGTTTGGAGCAAACAAGCCTTGGTAAGAGCAATCCACGCGGGATTGGAAGATGGCGTCTTACTCGGACCAGGAAGGTCAGAGTCGGGGCTCCCTTTCAGGGGAGCTGGTGTGGATCTGGAGCAACCAGAATCACGAGTCTTCTTTTGTAGTTCGTCGGCACAGGGACCACAAGCCAGCTGGCAAGTGACCGGGCCAACGCGTTGAGCCAAATCGTGCCAAAGGGCCCCACGCAGCACTCGTCGAGTGTGGAGGGCTGAACTTCGGCTCAGGAGTAGCTCAGGGTGGGGGCTTCTCAAACCCCGGTGTACAGCTTCGAGGGTCACTCGTGGGCTGCACGGTCAGCGTCTCGTGGTCACTTCAAGATGGCGTGCCCCACGCTTCCGGTCGCCTCCACGGGTCTCAGCTTTGCAGGGACTGTGGATCGGGCTGTTAGAAGCTGGGCAGGCTTGATCTCGTCGATCTCAGTCGCTCGAGTTCCGGCGGGAACTGCAACTAAGTAGACGTCGAGGGCTGGATGGTGCCTGCTGCTGCAGGGTGGTCACTCCTTGACCACAAGGGAGATTCTTCGGGCTTCCACGTTGAGATGGAGGGCGAAGGGTCCAGAATATCGTTTCAAATGTTTCTTCCAGGAAATCTGATGTGCATTGGCACTGCTCCCACTCTTATTCGAATCTGGTGGGCGTGATTACCTGCTAGGTCCCCTCCTATGGGTGGGACCCAGGAAGTGGGTGGATACACCCCCTTCCTTTGATCCAGGCCGCCCTGGCACGAGGGCTGGAGTGCCCCAGAACCGGTTTGGCCGGATTATGCAAGGGGCAGCCTTGTGCGCCCCAGGCAGTGTCTGGTTTCTTTCAAACCTCCCTGCTACAATACACTATCTCCTGTCTGGAGGGCGGTGACACCCTCCTGTGACAGGAAACCCTTTGTCCAGGACCCCCTTGACTGGGTTTCGGTCAGCTCCAGGGGTCCAGACATTTGTCTGTGGCAGAGGCATCCATTTTGTGGATCTTAAGGCCTTTGGAGAAATCAACCGCATTAAAGTAAAGTAACATGTCTTACCCCTCTAGAGGGGTGGAATGCCATCCCCGTCGCCAGAACTGGCGAGGGGATGGTATTCCAAAGCGTATGACACCTTACACGACATGTTTTGATAAAGCCAAACCAGAGTTGCTAAATAACCGCGAGGATTATAAGGCACTTAATAGTATATGGTATGGCATTATCCTGAAACAGCTTAGGGATTTGTTCCCGACGGCTGCAGACAGGCTCAGCTCATGCTAGAGCTCCATCTCACATAAAAACCATGCACCCAGCCTCCAGGATTGGTGAGGCCTGTCTATAGGAGTGGCTCACAGGTTTACATGTGTCCAGATATAGGTTTAGACATAGGTATACTATATCTAAGCAAGGGGTGTGTACACCACCTTACCCCAGCTGAGTGATCAGCCAGTTGTGTCAATTTAAGAACCAGCCAGGGGTGGCAAAAGATATGCTGCAGCCCCTGGTAGGCCTTAGTGGCTCCTGTGCCCTGTGCACCTATAGTGCATTCTACAGGGGCTGACAAGGAGTCCATTTCCAATTGGTATGTGCCTATAGCACATGTGTCATTAATTTAGTGAGAGAACAGCAGGCTGGGGGTCTGATCAGCAGGCCCACAGCCTCAGTAGTCGAAAACCAGTGAAGCAAAAAGCAAAAATTTGGGGTGACCATAGGATAGCAGACCCTACTCTCCTACACAACCCCCCCCCAAACGCAGGGACATTAAACTAACCTTGACCAGATAAGTCTTCATGTTCTAAGTGGAAGTACCTGGAGAGACCATCTGCATTACCATGGTCAGTCCCTGGGCGGTGCTCCACTGTAAAGTCCATCCCCTGTAGGGAAATGGACCACCTGAGCAGTTTGGGATTTTCACCCTTCATCTGATTAAGCCATAAGAGGGGCTTATGGTCTGTTTGCACCAGGAAGTGAGTTCCAAACAAGTAGGACCTCAACTTCTTTAATGCCCAAACCACAGCAAAGGCCTCCCTCTCAATGGCTGACCAACGTTTTTCTCTTGGGGTTAGCCTCCTGCTAATGAAAGCAATTGGCTGGTCTTGACCATCTTGATTAAGTTGTGAGAGTACAGCTCCCACCCCCAACTCAGAAGCATCTGTCTGAACAATGAACTGTTTGGAGTAGTCAGGACTCTTTAGGATAGGTGCAGAGCACATGGCCTTCTTCAGGTCTTCAAATGCCTTCTGACAGCTAACTGTCCACTGAACCTTTTTTGGCATCTTCTTGGATGTCAAGTCATTTAATGGTGTCACTATAGACCCATAGTTTTTCACAAACTTTCTGTAATACCCAGTCAGGCCCAAGAAGGCTCTGACTTGTGTCTGGGTAACTGGAGGAGCCCAGTCCTGTATGGCCTGGATTTTGCTTTCCAGTGGCTGAACCTGGCCTCCACCTACTAGGTGGCCCAGGTATACAACCTTACTCTGCCCTATCTGGCACTTTGTGGCCTTGATAGTTAGGCCTGCCTTTTGCAGGGCCTCCAAAACTTTCTTCAGGTGGATCAGGTGATCCTCCCAGGTGGAGCTAAAGACAGCAATATCATCCAGATAAGCTGCACAAAAGTCATCCAACCCAGTAAGGACTTGGTTCACCAACCTTTGAAAAGTGGCAGGTGCATTCTTCAAACCAAAGGGCATTACCACAAACTGATAATGTCCACTAGGGGTAGAGAATGCTGTTTTGGCTTTTGACTCCTCAGCTAGTCTGATTTGCCAGTAGCCAGCTGTCAGATCAAATGTGCTCAGAAACTTGGCAGAAGCCAATCTGTCAATGAGCTCATCTGCTCTTGGAATGGGGTGAGCATCTGTCCTAGTGACAGCATTGAGACCCCTGTAATCCACGCAAAACCTCATTTCTCTCTTACCATCTTGGGTATGAGGTTTTGGCACCAGGACTACTGGGCTGGCCCATGGGCTCTCTGATGGCTCAATCACTCCAAGCTCCAACATCTTTTGCACCTCAGCCTTGATGCAATCCCTGACATGATCAGGTTGCCTGTAGATCTTATTCTTGACAGGCAGACTGTCACCAGTGTCCACAACATGGGTACACCAGTCAGTTTGGCTGGGTGTGAGTGAAAACATTTGCCTGTGAGCCTGCAAAACTTGTCTGCAGTCCCTCTGTTGCTGGTCAGTGAGGCTGCCTGCCAAGGCTACTCCATCAACTGAACCATCATCAGGGTTCTGGGAAAGCAGGTCTGGGAGAGGGTCACTCTCTTCCTCCTGTTCCCCATCTGTGGCCATGAGCAAGCTCATGTCCTCCCTGTCTACAAAGGCTTTCAAGCGATTCACATGGATTACCCTGTGAGGGCTCCTGGGTGTTCCAAAGTCTACCAAGTAGGTGACTTCCCCTTTCTTCTCAATAATAGGATAGGGTCCACTCCATTTGTCTTGGAGTGCTGCTGGAGCCACTGGCTCCAGTACCCATACCTTCTGTCCTGGTTGGAACTCTACCAGTACAGCCTTTTGGTCATGCCAAGCTTTCTGCAATTCTTGGCTGGCCTCCAGGTTTTTGGATGCTCTTTCCATGTACTCAGCCATCCTGGAGCGGAGACCAAGTACATAGTCCACTATGTCTAGTTTGGGCTTTTTGAGAGGTAACTCCCATCCTTCCTTCACCAAACACAATGGACCTCTCACAGGGTGGCCAAACAAAAGTTCAAAAGGGCTGTAGCCAACCCCCTTCTGTGGGACCTCTCTGTAAGCAAAGAGCAGGCAGGGTAAAAGAATGTCCCATTTCCGCCTGAGCTTCTCTGGTAATCCTTTTATCATGCCTTTAAGGGTCTTGTTAAATCTCTCCACAAGCCCATTGCATTGTGGATGATATGGGGTGGTAAACTTGTAGTTTACTCCACATTCCTTCCACATTGCTTTTAGATAGCTGGACATAAAATTTGTCCCTCTATCTGATAGTACCTCCTTAGGAAAGCCCACTCTTGAGAAAACTGCAATGAGGGCTTTTGCCACCACAGGTGCTGTGGTGGTCCTTAGGGGAATAGCCTCTGGGTACCTGGTGGCATGATCCACTACCACCAGTATGAATCTGTTCCCAGATGCTGTTTGGGGGTCCATTGGACCCACAATATCAATTCCAACTCTCTCAAAGGGGACCCCCACCACAGGTAGTGGTATTAGGGGGGCCTTTGTTGTGCCACCTGACTTACCACTGGCTTGGCAAGTGACACAGGAGCGACAAAACTCCTTGACATCCTCTGACATGTGAGGCCAGTGAAAGTGTGGAACAAGCCTGTCCCACGTCTTGTTCTGGCCTAAGTGTCCTGCAAGGGGAATATCATGGGCCAAGGTAAGGAGGAATCCCCTAAACTGCAGAGGTATCACCAACCTCCTGGTCATGCCAGGCTTGGGGGCTCTAGCCTCTGAGTAAAGGAGTCCCTCATCCCAATACACAGTATGGGTACCTTGGGCATCCCCAGCAGCCTCAGCAGCAGCCTGCTGTCTGAGGGGTTCAAGGGAAGGGCAATCTAATTGAGCCTGCCTCAGGTCTGCCCTTGAGGGTCCCCCTGTCCCCAGAAACTCAACCTGGTCAGGTTCAAGCTCCTCAGAGACAGTCTCCTCTTGGACTGCAGAATCAGTTTCCTCTGAAACCTGATCCTCAACCTGGGGCAAGGTGGAAGGCGAGGCCTTTCCTCTCTTGCTCCTTCTCTTGGGTTGTGGCTGGTCTATTGTCTCAAGATCCACCACTGGTTCAGGAAGGCACTTCTTAGCCTGAGCCCTTGTCATGGCAAGGACATGCTCTGAAATCCCTAGCATTTCTGCATGAGTCCTGTACTCCACTTCTGACCATGCTGAGCTTTCAAGGTCATTGCCTAACAGACAGTCTACTGGTAGGTCTGCACTCACCACAACCTTCTTTAGGCCATCAACCCCTCCCCAGGAGAAGTTCACAACTGCCACACTATGGGAGGTAGTGGAGTTGCTTGCATTGGTTACTAGGTAGCTCTCTCCTAGTACAATCTGTCCAGGGTCCACAAAGCCAGGGGTCACCATGGTGACACTAGCACATGTGTCCCTGTAAGCTTGAGCCAGTTTCTCATTTATTAAGGGAGTCTGCCTGTATTTGCCCAGGTTAGTGGGGCTTACTGCAGTGGGCAACTCAATGTCCACATCATACAGGAGAACTGCCTGTGTAGGGACTCTGACTAGGCCAGATCCTACTTCAATACCCAGGGTCAACCCAGCTACACCCTTGGACTGTGTTCCACCACTGCTTACTGTACTTGGGGTTGCAGTTGCTTTAGGAGCTGTAGTGGTGGGAACTGGATTTGCCTTGGTGCACTCACTGCCCCAGTGTGAAACTGATTTGCAGGTATTACACCAAGGTGTCTTTGGACCTTTGTTCTTCTTCTTCTTGTTACCATTTTGGGAACCACCCTCCTTACTATTAGTTTGGGGGCCTGAAGACTTCTGGTCTTTTTCTTTATCTTTCTGATTCTGATTACCACCCTTCTGGTCTGTTTTCTTCTGGTCACCACCTTGGTTCTGGGGTTTCTGCTTAATCCTTGTTCTGACCCATTTGTCTGCCTTCTTTCCCAATTCTTGGGGAGAGGTCAGATCAGAGTCAATAAGGTATTGATGCAACAGCTGGTTGGTACAGTTATTAAGGATCTGTTCTCTCATCATAAGATTGTACAATCCTGTATAGTCTGAAACTTTACTTCCCTGTAACCAACCCTCCAAAGCCTTAGTGGCACACTCCACAAAATCAGTCCAGTCTTGAGTCTGTGCTTTCTGGGTGTCTCTGAACAACAACCTGTATTGCTCAGTGGTTAGGCCATACCCTTCAATGAGAGCACTCTTCAAAACAGAGTAGTTTTTGGCATCCTCAGGTCTAACTGTGAGGAGCCTGTCTCTCCCTTTCTCAGAAAAGGAGTACCACAAAATTGCAGCCCACTGATTCTCAGGAACCTGCTGTACCATGCAGGCTCTCTCAAGAGCAGTCATCCATTTGTGGATGTCATCCCCTTCTTTAAAGGGGGGCACAATTTTGGTCAGGTTTCTATTGTCATAGGCCCTGTCTTTTTCTCTTGGAAAATTGCTGCCACCAGTGACATCTAAGCCACTTAATTTCTGCTCTCTTGCCAAGGCAAGTTTAGCTTGAGCTAAGGTAAGCTTAGCTTGACTCAGGGCTACCTCCTCTCTCTCTATCTGGAGTCTGACAGCCCTCATTCTAGCCCTATGCTCAGCTTTCTGAGAAGCACTCATGCCTCTCTCTGATTCTCTGGAGGCACTAGAAAGATGTGAGTCCCCTGAGGGAGATCTCACTCTTCTGTTGCCTGGGAGAATCACATGTTGGGTTCTGGGGAGGTGCTGGCCCTCTCCATTCCCCAGTAGGTCCAAGTTGGCCTGGCTAAGCCTACCAACTGGAACCTGGCTACCCTGATCCTGTACTTCTAAGTCCTCAACTTCTGAGTCCTCATCCAAGTCATCATCATCCTCCTCTTCAGGGGGATCAACTGCAGGGGGGTTCCCTTCAGTTCCTGTATCTAGGGAAGCTGCTTTTGCCCTCTCTAAGTCATCCTGTTCTAGGAGTCCTATCAGGGTTAGGCAGGTGGGGCTTCTGCCCCTTTTTAACCCTCTTGCTTTGCACAAGACAATCAAGTCTCTGCGGGTTAGTTTGTCATATCCAGAAGTTGCCTGGGTAGGGTCAACTGTCACAGGACTAGACCCTGAGGCCTTTCCTGTGTCGGACATGGTTACTAGTGAGGTGTAAGTGGTGCACTTACCTACACTAAGTGTTTTCCTACTGGACCTTGCTAGTGAGTTGTAGTCAGGGGTGTGCTACTCCCTTCAACCTACAACTACTAAGTTCAGTAGAACTTAATATGCTAAGCTTTTGATTTTATATGTACCTAGAGGTACTTGATGTGATCTTTCAATTTGATATAAAGATTGCAATGGTAAAACAACAGCAAGCTCAAATCCGCACCGCTGCTCACCAATGTGAGAAGTTGGCCTGGTAGGGGATGTTTCCAATTCTGGAACCACCTACTACCTGACCAAACAATCCCCTTATGGTGTCTGGTTGTAAGTCAACCTTATTAGACAAGCTATCCTAGTGGTAGCATGGACTAAGCAGCCTAAAGGCTTAACTTAAGAGGTCGTGTTAAGCGGGCTGTTTTACCACATACAATCCTGTAATACCAAATGAAAGGACACCACACAAGTATATATTATAAAAATATATGTGTTTATTACTAAAAACAATCCCCAGTATTCTTTATGAATAAAGGGGCACAAGCGTTAAATCAAAAGCACTGTTTAAACATACAAAGTTGCACAATTATGGATGAGGGCAGGGGGCCACTCGAACCATATACTAAACAAGTGGTATAAGAGAGGCCACTCGAACAGTGGTTAGGCCTAGGGCCTAGGGAATCGCTGGGAGCAGTCAGGACAAGCAATGCTGAAGTCGGGAATGGCCCTCGGGATTCGGGAGATGTGCGGAAAGCGCACGCATGCACCAATGTTAACCAATGGTGCGTAAAAGTCAAATAGTTAAAGTTTAAGGACACTTCCGCTGAGCCTAGAGGAACAAAACTTAACACACAGACCCTAGAGGTGTGCACCAGTGTGGGAACACCGGCGGAGCAAAGTTACCTCACCCACAGGAAGTGGGTGCACAGGGTCGAAGTGGCGTCGGGTTTTGACACGCAGGCTCTTGGTGCTTGAAGCTGAAAGGGCTGCAGGCAGGGTGAAGACGAAGTGTCCGGTGGAGTCCAAGGGTGGACTCAAGTTGTAGAGTACCTGAAAGCAGAGGGGACAGAGTCTGGGTCACTCAGCAGTGACCAGGGTGGAACCAGGACGGAACCAGGCAATGTCGGGCGCAATCAGGTGATCGTCGAGGCGCTTCTCTTCGCTGTCACGTGGGCTCTGGGGCATCTGCGACGTCCAGGAGCAGGTCACGATCTGTCCCACGCAGGCTCTCACCGTCGGTGCAGTCGGCTTCCGGTTTGGAGCAAACAAGCCTTGGTAAGAGCAATCCACGCGGGATTGGAAGATGGCGTCTTACTCGGACCAGGAAGGTCAGAGTCGGGGCTCCCTTTCAGGGGAGCTGGTGTGGATCTGGAGCAACCAGAATCACGAGTCTTCTTTTGTAGTTCGTCGGCACAGGGACCACAAGCCAGCTGGCAAGTGACCGGGCCAACGCGTTGAGCCAAATCGTGCCAAAGGGCCCCACGCAGCACTCGTCGAGTGTGGAGGGCTGAACTTCGGCTCAGGAGTAGCTCAGGGTGGGGGCTTCTCAAACCCCGGTGTACAGCTTCGAGGGTCACTCGTGGGCTGCACGGTCAGCGTCTCGTGGTCACTTCAAGATGGCGTGCCCCACGCTTCCGGTCGCCTCCACGGGTCTCAGCTTTGCAGGGACTGTGGATCGGGCTGTTAGAAGCTGGGCAGGCTTGATCTCGTCGATCTCAGTCGCTCGAGTTCCGGCGGGAACTGCAACTAAGTAGACGTCGAGGGCTGGATGGTGCCTGCTGCTGCAGGGTGGTCACTCCTTGACCACAAGGGAGATTCTTCGGGCTTCCACGTTGAGATGGAGGGCGAAGGGTCCAGAATATCGTTTCAAATGTTTCTTCCAGGAAATCTGATGTGCATTGGCACTGCTCCCACTCTTATTCGAATCTGGTGGGCGTGATTACCTGCTAGGTCCCCTCCTATGGGTGGGACCCAGGAAGTGGGTGGATACACCCCCTTCCTTTGATCCAGGCCGCCCTGGCACGAGGGCTGGAGTGCCCCAGAACCGGTTTGGCCGGATTATGCAAGGGGCAGCCTTGTGCGCCCCAGGCAGTGTCTGGTTTCTTTCAAACCTCCCTGCTACAATACACTATCTCCTGTCTGGAGGGCGGTGACACCCTCCTGTGACAGGAAACCCTTTGTCCAGGACCCCCTTGACTGGGTTTCGGTCAGCTCCAGGGGTCCAGACATTTGTCTGTGGCAGAGGCATCCATTTTGTGGATCTTAAGGCCTTTGGAGAAATCAACCGCATTAAAGTAAAGTAACATGTCTTACCCCTCTAGAGGGGTGGAATGCCATCCCCGTCGCCAGAACTGGCGAGGGGATGGTATTCCAAAGCGTATGACACCTTACACGACATGTTTTGATAAAGCCAAACCAGAGTTGCTAAATAACCGCGAGGATTATAAGGCACTTAATAGTATATGGTATGGCATTATCCTGAAACAGCTTAGGGATTTGTTCCCGACGGCTGCAGACAGGCTCAGCTCATGCTAGAGCTCCATCTCACATAAAAACCATGCACCCAGCCTCCAGGATTGGTGAGGCCTGTCTATAGGAGTGGCTCACAGGTTTACATGTGTCCAGATATAGGTTTAGACATAGGTATACTATATCTAAGCAAGGGGTGTGTACACCACCTTACCCCAGCTGAGTGATCAGCCAGTTGTGTCAATTTAAGAACCAGCCAGGGGTGGCAAAAGATATGCTGCAGCCCCTGGTAGGCCTTAGTGGCTCCTGTGCCCTGTGCACCTATAGTGCATTCTACAGGGGCTGACAAGGAGTCCATTTCCAATTGGTATGTGCCTATAGCACATGTGTCATTAATTTAGTGAGAGAACAGCAGGCTGGGGGTCTGATCAGCAGGCCCACAGCCTCAGTAGTCGAAAACCAGTGAAGCAAAAAGCAAAAATTTGGGGTGACCATAGGATAGCAGACCCTACTCTCCTACAGATATTCTGGACCCTTCGCCCTCCATCTCAACGTGGAAGCCCGAAGAATCTCCCTTGTGGTCAAGGAGTGACCACCCTGCAGCAGCAGGCACCATCCAGCCCTCGACGCCTACTTGGTTGCAGTTCCCGCCGGAACTCGAGCGACTGAGATCGACGAGATCAAGCTTGCCCAGCTTCTAACAGCCCGATCCACAGTCCCTGCAAAGCTGAGACCCGTGGAGGCGACCGGAAGCGTGGGGCACGCCATCTTGAAGTGACCACGAGACGCTGACCGTGCAGCCCACGAGTGACCCTCGAAGCTGTACACCGGGGTTTGAGAAGCCCCCACCCTGAGCTACTCCTGAGCCGAAGTTCAGCCCTCCACACTCGACGAGTGCTGCGTGGGGCCCTTTGGCACGATTTGGTTCAACGCGTTGGCCCGGTCACTTGCCAGCTGGCTTGTGGTCCCTGTGCCGACGAACTACAAAAGAAGACTCGTGATTCTGGTTGCTCCAGATCCACACCAGCTCCCCTGAAAGGGAGCCCCGACTCTGACCTTCCTGGTCCGAGTGAGACGCCATCTTCCAATCCCGCGTGGATTGCTCTTACTAAGGCTTGTTTGCTCCAAACCGGAAGCCGACTGCACCGACGGTGAGAGCCTGCGTGGGACAGATCGTGACCTGCTCCTGGACGTCGCAGATGCCCCAGAGCCCACGTGACAGCGAAGAGAAGCGCCTCGACGACCACCTGATTGCGCCCGACATTGCCTGGTTCCGTCCTGGTTCCACCCTGGTCACTGCTGAGTGACCCAGACTCTGTCCCCTCTGCTTTCAGGTACTCTACAACTTGAGTCCACCCTTGGACTCCACCGGACACTTCGTCTTCACCCTGCCTGCAGCCCTTTCAGCTTCAAGCACCAAGAGCCTGCGTGTCAAAACCCGACGCCACTTCGACCCTGTGCACCCACTTCCTGTGGGTGAGGTAACTTTGCTCCGCCGGTGTTCCCACACTGGTGCACACCTCTAGGGTCTGTGTGTTAAGTTTTGTTCCTCAAGGTTCAGCGGAAGTGTCCTTAAACTTTAACTCTATGACTTTTACGCACCATTGGTTAACATTGGTGCATGCGTGCGCTTTCCGCACATCTCCCGAATCCCGAGGGCCATTCCCGACTTCAGCATTGCTTGTCCTGACTGCTCCCAGCGATTCCCTAGGCCCTAGGCCTAACCACTGTTCGAGTGGCCTCTCTTATACCACTTGTTTAGTATATGGTTTGAGTGGCCCCCTGCCCTCATCCATAATTGTGCAACTTTGTATGTTTAAACAGTGCTTTTGATTTAACGCTTGTGCCCCTTTATTCATAAAGAATACTGGGGATTGTTTTTAGTAATAAACACATATATTTTTATAATATATACTTGTGTGGTGTCCTTTCA
Source organism: Lissotriton helveticus (assembly GCF_964261635.1). Taxonomy (NCBI): domain Eukaryota; kingdom Metazoa; phylum Chordata; class Amphibia; order Caudata; family Salamandridae; genus Lissotriton; species Lissotriton helveticus. The sequence goes on from NW_027611994.1 coordinate 58,609, forward strand.
TTTGGTATTACAGGATTGTATGTGGTAAAACAGCTCGCTTAACACGACCTCTTAAGTTAAGCCTTTAGGCTGCTTAGTCCATGCTACCACTAGGATAGCTTGTCTAATAAGGTTGACTTACAACCAGACACCATAAGGGGATTGTTTGGTCAGGTAGTAGGTGGTTCCAGAATTGGAAACATCCCCTACCAGGCCAACTTCTCACAGGTATGACTGCCTCTCAAAAGACTGAGCATAGGGCCAGAATGAGGGCTGTCAGACTCCAAATAGAGAGGGAGGAGGTAGCCCTGGCTCAAGCTAAACTTACCTTGGCTCAAGCTAGATTTACCTTGGCAAGAGAGCAGAAATTAAGTGGCTTAGATGCCACTGGTGGCAGCAATTTTCCAAGAGAAAAAGACAGGGGCTATGACAATAGAAACCTGACAAAAATTGTGCCCCCCTTTAAAGAAGGGGATGACATCCACAAATGGATGACTGCTCTGGAGAGAGCCTGCATGGTACAGCAGGTTCCTCAAGATCAGTGGGCTGCAATTTTATGGTACTCCTTTTCTGAGAAAGGGAGGGACAGGCTCCTCACAGTTAGACCTGAGGATGACAAAAACAACTCTGTTTTGAAGAGTGCTCTTATTGAAGGGTTTGGCCTAACCACTGAGCAATACAGGTTGTTGTTCAGAGACACCCAAAAAGCACAGACTCAAGACTGGACTGATTTCGTTGAGTGTGCCACTAAGGCTTTGGAGGGTTGGTTGCAGGGAAGTAAAGTTTCAGACTATACAGGATTGTACAATCTTATAATGAGAGAACAGATCCTTAATAACTGTACAAACCAGCTGTTGCATCAATACCTTATTGACTCTGATCTGACCTCTCCCCAAGAATTGGGAAAGAAGGCGGACAAATGGGTCAGAACAAGGATTAAGCAGAAACCCCAGAACCAAGGTGGTGACCAGAAGAAAACAGACCAGAAGGGTGGTAATCAGAAAGATAAAGAAAAAGACCAGAAGTCTTCAGGCCCCCAAACTAATAGTAAGGAGGGTGGTTCCCAAAATGGAAACAAGAAGAAGAAGAACAAAGGTCCAAAGACACCTTGGTGTAATACCTGCAAATCAGTTTCACACTGGGGCAGTGAATGCACCAAGGCAAATCCAGTCCCCACCACTCCAGCTCCTAAAGCAACTGCAACCCCAAGTACAGTAAGCAGTGGTGGAACACAGTCCAAGGGTGTAGCTGGGTTGACCCTGGGTATTGAAGTAGGATCTGGCCTAGTCAGAATCCCTACACAGGCAGTTCTCCTGTATGATGTGGACATTGAGTTGCCCACTGCAGTAAGCCCCAGTAACCTGGGCAAATACAGACAGACTCCCTTAATTAATGAGAAACTGGCTCAAGCTTACAGGGACACATGTGCCAGTGTCACAATGGTGACACATGACTTTGTGGACCCTGGACAGATTGTACTAGGTGAGAGCTACCTAGTAACCAATGCAAGCAACTCCACTACTTCCCATAGTGTGGCAGTTGTGAACTTCTCCTGGGGAGGGGTTGATGGCCTAAAGAAGGTTGTGGTGAGTGCAGACCTACCAGTAGACTGTCTGTTAGGAAATGACCTTGAAAGCTCAGCATGGTCAGAAGTGGAGTACAGGACTCATGCAGAAATGCTAGGGATTTCAGAGCATGTCCTTGCCATGACAAGGGCTCAGGCTAAGAAGTGCCTTCCTGAACCAGTGGTGGATCTTGAAACAATAGACCAGCCACAACCCAAGAGAAGGAGCAAGAGAGGAAAGGCTCAGCCTTCCACCTTGCCCCAGGTTGAGGATCAGGTTTCAGAGGAAACTGATTCTGCAGTCCAAGAGGAGACTGTCTCTGAGGAGCTTGAACCTGACCAGGTTGAGTTTCTGGGGACAGGGGGACCCTCAAGGGCAGACCTGAGGCAGGCTCAATTAGATTGCCCTTCCCTTGAACCCCTCAGACAGCAGGCTGCTGCTGAGGCTGCTGGGGATGCCCAAGGTACCCATACTGTGTATTGGGATGATGGACTCCTTTACTCAGAGGCTAGAGCCCCCAAGCCTGGCATGACCAGGAGGTTGGTTATACCTCTGCAGTTTAGGGGGTTCCTCCTTACCGTGGCCCATGATATTCCCCTTGCAGGACACTTAGGCCAGAACAAGACGTGGGACAGGCTTGTTTCACACTTTCACTGGCCTCACATGTCAGAGGATGTCAAGGAGTTTTGTCGCTCCTGTGTCACTTGCCAAGCCAGTGGTAAGTCAGGTGGCACAACAAAGGCCCCCCTAATACCACTACCTGTGGTGGGAGTTCCCTTTGAAAGAGTTGGAATTGATATTGTGGGTCCAATGGACCCCCAAACAGCATCTGGGAACAGATTCATACTGGTGGTAGTGGATCATGCCACCAGGTATCCAGAGGCTATTCCCCTAAGGACCACCACAGCCCCTGTGGTGGCAAAGGCCCTCATTGCAGTTTTCTCAAGAGTGGGCTTTCCTAAGGAGGTACTATCAGATAGAGGCACGAATTTTATGTCTAGCTATCTGAAAGCAATGTGGAAGGAATGTGGAGTAAACTATAAGTTTACCACCCCATATCATCCACAATGCAATGGGCTTGTGGAGAGATTTAACAAGACCCTAAAAGGCATGATAAAAGGATTACCAGAGAAGCTCAGGCGGAAATGGGACATTCTTTTACCCTGCCTGCTCTTTGCTTACAGAGAGGTCCCACAGAAGGGGGTTGGCTACAGCCCTTTTGAACTTGTTGAACCTGTTTACAGACATGACAATAAGGCTTTTTCTCTGTTGAAGAAGTGTCTTGGGACCCACCCCCATTCTTGGAGTTTTGGGGCCCTGTGGAAGTCTTTTCTTTATTTTTATCCCCACCCTTATCTTGAGGCTTGGTAGACTCCTTCTTCTGGTTACTGTCCTGATTCTTATGCCTAATCCTGGTTCTGACCCACTTGTCTGCCTTCTTTCCCAATTCTTGGGGAGAGGTCAGATCAGAGTCCACCAGGTGCTGGTGTAAGAGCTGGTTCTGACAATTACTTAGGATCTGCTCCCTCATAATCAAAGTATACAATCCTGTAAAGTCATGTTCTTTGCTGCCATGTAGCCAACCCTCCAGAGCCTTAGTTGCACAATCAACAAAATCAGTCCAGTCCTGAGTCTGTGTCTTCTGGGTGTCTCTGAACTTCAACCTGTACTGTTCAGTGGTTAAGCCAAACCCATCTATTAGGACACTCTTCAGGACTGTGAGAAGTTGGCCTGATAGGTGATGTTTCCAATTCTGGAACCACCGGTTATCAGACCAAACAATCCCTTATGGTGTCTGGTTGCAAGTCAACCTTATTAGACAAGCTATCCTAGGGGTAGCATGGACTAAGCAGCCTAAAGGCTTAACTTAAGAGGTCGTGTTAAGCGAGCTGTTTTACCACATACAATCCTGTAATATCAAATGAAAGGACACCACACAAGTATATATTATAAAAATATACGTATTTATTACTAAAAACAATCCCCAGTATTCTTTATGAATAAAGGGGCACAAGCGTTAAATCAAAAGCACAGTTTAAACATACAAAGTTGACAATTATGGATGAGGGCGGGGGGCCACTCAAACCATATACTAAACAAGTGGTATAAGAGATACCAATCGAACAGTGGTTAGGCCTAGGGCCTAGGGAATCGCTGGGAGCAGTCGGGACAAGCAGTGCTGAAGTCGGGAAAAGCCCGCGGGATTCGGGTGCATTGCAGAAAGCGCACGCATGCACCAATGTTAACCAATGGTGCGTAAAAGTTGTAGAGTTAAAGTTTAAGGACACTTCCGCTGAACCTAGAGGAACAAAACTTAAGACACAGACCCTAGAGATGTGTACCAGTGTGGGAACACCGGCGGAGCAAAGTTACCTCACCCACAGGAAGCGGGTGCACAGGGTCGAAGTTGAGTCGGGTTTCGTCACGCAGGCTCTTGGTGCTTGAAGCTGAAAGGGCTGCAGGCGGGGTGAAAGAGAAGTGTCCGGTGGAGTCCAAGGGTGGACTCGAGTCGAAAAGTACCTGAAAGCAGAGGGGACAGAGTCTGGGTCACTCAGCAGTGACCAGGGTGGAACCAGGACGGAACCAGGCAATGTCGGGCGCAATCAGGTGGTCGTCGAGGAGCTTCTCTCCGCTGTCACGTGGGCTCTGGGGCATCTGCGACGTCCAGGAGCGGGTCACGATCTGTCCCACGAGGGCTCTCACCGTCGGCGCAGTCGGCTTCAAGTTTGGAGCAAACAACACTTGGCAAGAGCAATCCACGCGGAACCGGGAGATTGCTTCTCACTCGAACCAGGAGGGTCAGAGTGGGGGCTCCTTTTCAGGGGAGCTGGTGCAGATCTGGAGCAACCAGAGTTCCAGGTCGAATTTCAAAGTTCGTCGGTACAGGGGCCACTAGCCGGCTGGCAAGTGACCGGGCCAACGTGTTGAGCCAAATGGAGCAGAAGGGCCCCACGCAGCACTCGTCGAGTGTGGAGGGCTGAACTTCGGTGCAAGAGTGGCTCAGGGTTGGGGCTTCTCAAACCCCGGTGTACAGCTTCGAGGGTCACTCGTGGGCTGCACGGTCAGCGTCTTGTGGTCAATTCAAGATGGCATGCCCCACGCTTCTGGTCGCCTCCACGGGTCTCAGCTCTGCAGGGACTGTGGATCGGGCTGTTGGAAGGCAGGCAAGCTTGATCTCGTCGATCTCTGTCGCTTGAGTTCCAGCAGGAACTGCGACAAAGCAGACGTCGATGGCTGGATGGTGCCTGTTTGCACAGGGTGGTCACGCCTTGACCACAAGGGAGATTCTTCAGTCTTCTACGTTGAGTAGGATGTCGAAGGGTCCAGAGTTTCGTTTCTTATGTTTCATCAGGAAATCTGAAGTGCATTGGCACTGCTCCCAGTCTTATACTAATTTTGGGGGCTGGATTACCTGCTAGGTCCCCTCCTATGGGTGGGACCCAGGAAGTGGGTGGATACACCCCCTTCCTTTGATCCAGGCCACCCTGGCATGAGGGCTGGAGTGCCCCAGAACCGGTTTGGCCTGATTATACAAGGGGCAGCCTTGTGCGCCCCAGGCAGTGTCTGGTTTCTTTCAGACCTCCCTGCTACAATCCACTATCTCCTGTCTGGAGGGTGGTAACACCCCCCTGCGACAGGAAACCCTTTGTCCAGGCCCCATTTGGCTGAGTTTCGGTCAGCTTCAGGGGGTCAGACTCTCGTCTGTGGCAGAGGCATCCATTTTGTGGATCTAAGGTCCTTTTAGAAATTAACCGCATTTAAGTAAAGTAACATGTCTTACCCCTCTAGAGGGGTGGAATGCTATCCCCATCACCAGAACTGGCGAGGGGATAGTATTCCAAATCGTATTACACCTTACACGACATGTTTTGATAAAGCCAAACCAGAGTTGCTATATAACCGCAAGGATTATAATGCACTTAAGAGTATATGGTATGGCATTATCCTGAAACAGCTTAGGGAGTTGTTCCCGACAGCTGCAGACAGGCTCAGCTCATGCTAGAGCTCCATCTCACATTAAACCACGCACTCTGCCTCCAGGATTGATGAGGCCTTCCATAGGAGTGGCTCACAGGTTTATATGTGTCCAGATATAGGTTTAGATATAGGTATACTATATCTAAGTAAGGGGTGATTACACCACCTTACCCCAGCTGAGTGATCAGCCAGTTGTGTCAATTTAAGAACCAGCCAGGGGTGGCAAAATATATGCTGCAGCCCCTGGTAGGCCTTGGTGGCCCCTATGCCCTGGGCACCTATAGTGCATTATACAGGGGCTGACAAGGAGTCCATTTCCAATTGTGGTATGTACCTAGGGTACATGGAATCCATTTTACAGAGAGAGCAGATGGCCTGGGGCCCTGATTAGCAGGGAACCAGGTCAACTAAGTCAAAAAACCAGCTAAACACAGGCAAAAAATCTGGGGTAACCATAGTCAGGTAGCCACCTTCCTACAAGGACTTTGTAATTGTTTGCATCCTCATGTCTAACAGTGAGGAGCTTATCTCTCCCTTTCTCTGAAAAGGAGTACCATAAGATTGCTGCCCACTGTTCCTCAGGAACCTGCTGTACCATGCAGGCTCTCTCAAGAGCAGTTATCCACTTGTGGATGTCATCCCCTTCCTTGTAGGGGGGCACAATCTTTGTCAGGTTGCTACTATCATAGGACCTGGGTTTCTCTTTAGGAATATTGCTGCCACCAGTGGCATCTAAGCCACACAATTTTTGCTCTCTTGCCAAGGCAAGTCTAGCTTGAGCCAAGGCTACCTCCTCCCTCTCTATTTGGAGTTTGACAGCCCTCATTCTGGACCTATGCTCTATCTTCTGAGAGGCAGTCATACCTCTCTGAGATTCTCTTGAGGCACTAGAAATATGAGAGTCCCCTGAGGGAGATCTCACTCTTCTGTTGCCTGGGAGAATGATATGGTGGGATCTGGGGAGGTGCTGGCCCTCTCCATTTCCCAGTAGGTCTAAGTTGGCCTGGTTAAGCCTGGCAACTAGGACCTGGCTACCCCTCTGATCCTGATCTTCTGGGTCCTCTACATCTGAGTCCTCCTCCTCCTCTTCTTCCTCCTCTTCTCCTTCCTCTGGAGGGGTATCAGTTACAGGGGGGTTCACTCCATCTCCTGACTCTAAGGGAACTTCATTCGCCTTCTCTAAGTCATCCTGTTCTAGAATGGCTATCAGGATAGGACATGTGGGACTTCTGCCCCTTTTTAACCCTCTTGATATGCACAAGGCAATCAAGTCCTTTCGGGTTAATTTGTCATAGCTGGAAGTTGCCTTGGTAAGGTCAACTGTCACAGGAGCAGACCCTGAGGCTTTTCCTGTGTCAGACATGACTACTAGTGAGGTGTAAGTGGTGCACTTACCTACACTAAGTGTTTTCCTACTGTACCTTGCTAGTGAGTTGTAGTCAGGGTGTGCTAATCCCTTTAATCTACAACTACTAAGTTCAGTAGAACTTAAATATGCTAAGCTTTTGATTTATATGTACCTTGAGGTACTTGATGTGATCTTTCAATTTGATAAAAGATTGCAATGGTAAAACAACAGCAAGCTCAAATCCCACCGCTGCCACCAATGTGAGAAGTTGGCCTGATAGGTGATGTTTCCAATTCTGGAACCACCGGTTATCAGACCAAACAATCCCTTATGGTGTCTGGTTGTAAGTCAACCTTGTTAGACAAGCTATCCTAGGGGTAGCATGGACTAAGCAGCCTAAAGGCTTAACTTAAGAGGTCGTGTTAAGCGAGCTGTTTTACCACATACAATCCTGTAATATCAAATGAAAGGACACCACACAAGTATATATTATAAAAATATATGTATTTATTACTAAAAACAATCCCCAGTATTCTTTATGAATAAAGGGGCACAAGCGTTAAATCAAAAGCACAGTTTAAACATACAAAGTTGCACAATTATGGATGAGGGCGGGGGGCCACTCTAACCATATACTAAACAAGTGGTATAAGTGATACCAATCGAACAGTGGTTAGGCCTAGGGCCTAGGGAATCGCTGGGAGCAGTCGAGACAAGCAATGCTGAAGTCGGGAGAGGCCCACGGGATTCGGGAGCAGTGCGGAAAGCGCACGCGTGCACCAATGTTAACCAATGGTGCGTAAAAGTTGTAAAGTTAAAGTTTAAGGACACTTCCGCTGAACCTAGAGGAACAAAACTTAAGACACAGACCCTAGAGATGTGTACCAGTGTGGGAACACCGGCGGAGCAAAGTTACCTCACCCACAGGAAGCGGGTGCACAGGGTCGAAGTTGAGTCGGGTTTCGTCACGCAGGCTCTTGGTGCTTGGAGCTGAAAGGGCTGCAGGCGGGGTGAAAGAGAAGTGTCCGGTGGAGTCCAAGGGTGGACTCGAGTCGAAAAGTACCTGAAAGCAGAGGGGACAGAGTCTGGGTCACTCAGCAGTGACCAGGGTGGAACCAGGACGGAACCAGGCAATGTCGGGCGCAATCAGGTGGTCGTCGAGGAGCTTCTCTCCGCTGTCACGTGGGCTCTGGGGCATCTGCGACGTCCAGGAGCGGGTCACGATCTGTCCCACAAGGGCTCTCACCGTCGGCGCAGTCGGCTTCAAGTTTGGAGCAAACAACACTTGGCAAGAGCAATCCATGCGGAACCGGGAGATTGCTTCTCACTTGAACCAGGAGGGTCAGAGTGGGGTTCCTTGTCAGGGGAGCTGGTGCAGATCTGGAGCAACCAGATTTGCAGGTCGAATTTCAAAGTTCGTCGGTACAGGGGCCACTAGCCGGCTGGCAAGTGACCGGGCCAACGCGTTGAGCCAAATGGAGCAGAAGGGCCCCACGCAGCACTCGTCGAGTGTGGAGGGCTGAACTTCAGTGCAAGAGTGGCTCAGGGTTGGGGCTTCTCAAACCCCGGTGTACAGCTTCGAGGGTCACTCACGGGCTGCACGGTCAGCGTCTCGTGGTCAATTAAAGATGGCGTGCCCCACGCTTCCGGTCGCCTCCACGGGTCCCTGCTCTGCAGGGACTGTGGATCGGGCTGTTGGAAGGCAGGCAAGCTTGATCTCGTCGATCTCTGTCGCTCGGGTTCCGGCGGGAACTGCGACAAAGCAGATGTCGATGGCTGGATGGTGCCTGTTTGCACAGGGTGGTCACTCCTTGACCACAAGGGAGATTCTTCAGTCTTCTACGTTGAGTAGGATGTCGAAGGGTCCAGAGTTTCGTTTCTTATGTTTCATCAGGAAATCTAAAGTGCATTGGCACTGCTCCCAGTCTTATACTAATTTGGGGGGCTGGATTACCTGCTAGGTCCCCTCCTATGGGTGGGACCCAGGAAGTGGGTGGATACACCCCCTTCCTTTGATCCAGGCCGCCCTGGCACGAGGGCTGGAGTGCCCCAGAACTGGTTTGACCGGATTATGCAAGGGGCAGCCTTGTGCGCCCCAAGCAGTGTCTGGTTTCTTTCAAACCTCCCTGCTACAATCCACTATCTCCTGTCTGGAGGGTGGTAACACCCCCCTGCGACAGGAAACCCTTTGTCCAGGCCCCATTTGGCTGAGTTTCGGTCAGCTGCAGGGGGTCAGACTCTTGTCTGTGGCAGAGGCATCCATTTTGTGGATCTAAGGTCCTTTTAGAAATTAACCGCATTTAAGTAAAGTAACATGTCTTACCCCTCTAGAGGGGTGGAATGCTATCCCCGTCGCCAGAACACCTTACACAACATGTTTTGATAAAGCCAAACCAGAGTTGCTATATAACCGCGAGGATTATAAGGCACTTAAGAGTATATGGTATGGCATTATCCTGAAACAGCTTAGGGAGTTGTTCCCGACAGCTGCAGACAGGCTCAGCTCATGCTAGAGCTCCATCTCACATTAAACCACGCACTCTGCCTCCAGGATTGATGAGGCCTTCCATAGGAGTGGCTCACAGGTTTATATGTGTCCAGATATAGGTTTAGATATAGGTATACTATATCTAAGTAAGGGGTGATTACACCACCTTACCCCAGCTGAGTGATCAGCCAGTTGTGTAAATTTAAGAACCAGCCAGGGGTGGCAAAAGATATGCTGCAGCCCCTGGTAGGCCTTGGTGGCTCCTATGCCCTGGGCACCTATAGTGCATTATACAGGGGCTGACAAGGAGTCCATTTTCAATTGTGGTATGTACCTAGGGTACATGGAATCCATTTTACAGAGAGAGCAGATGGCCTGGGGCCCTGATTAGCAGGGAACCAGGTCAACTAAGTCAAAAAACCAGCTAAACACAGGCAACAAATCTGGGGTAACCATAGTCAGGTAGCCACCTTCCTACAGTGTCTAGTGGGGAAGTACCACTTCTAGACATGGCTGTACGTGTGCTGTTATGTTATGTTATGTTGTTATGTTAAGTAGCTTTTATATAGCGTACGGCTACATCCAGCAATTTGGCCGCAACAGGGTCGTCCGCCGTGTCAAGGTGGAAGTTGAAATCACCGGCCACAACACAATGCTGTGTGGTCAGCGCCAGCTCAGAGACGGCTGTCTGCAGATCCTCCAAAAAGGAACCCACCGGGCCTGGTGGTCTATAAACCAACAACCCCTTCAAGGCCTGACCTGGGGACAGTCTGAGCGTGAAGGCGAGCGACTCGGCATTCCCAATGGAGTTCAGGGGAAGCACCGAGCAGGAGACGCTCTTTTTCACCACAACCGCCACTCCCCCTCCCCTGCCCTTAACTCTGTCCTGCCGGAAGATATTGTACGCAGGAGGAATGGCTGAGAAGACGTCCGGATTGGAAGCCTCTCCCAGCCAAGTTTCGGTCAGTAGCAAGCACAGGGGATTTTCCCTGACCAGAAGATCGTAAATGTGCAGGGCGTGGCGCCCTACCGACCTCGTGTTCAGCAGCAGGCAAAGATGCTTCACGCCAGCTGTTGCCGGGTGAGGAACCGTAGCACAAATCCAGGAAGGCGTCCAACCACAGCCCGGACAGCGTCGTTTGCCCCTAAACCGCCCCGGGAAAATGGAGCGGCAAGAGCTAGAATGGCCCCGCATGTCCCGCAATGACGCAGAGGAATAGCAAATCATCTCAGCCAGAGTATTGCCGGACCGGGGTCCCCCGCCGCCCCGACGCCTCCGGGACGCTGACGGGCGCAGACGGGCAGGACTCCAGCACGACTCAGGCTAAGCGAGGGCGTCCACCTGCGCGTCACGCTGCGCGTGAGGGAGCGACTTTAAGTAGGCGCTCCAATCAAGCCTGAGCGTGCGAGTCCGCTCCAAGATGGCGGCCGCCGCTGGCTGAAGTAGCCCAAACAAAGATGGCGCCCAAAATGACCCCCAGGACCCGGACCCACCAAAGTGGTGGTGCTTGGCAGGCAGAAAATGCCGTTTTTAAGGTGCAGGTAAGGGGAGAAGGGGGCGCTGGCAGCAAGCAGGCAGGCTAAAATCAGGGAAGAATGAAACAGAAAAACGAACCCAAATGCAAAACAGGATGTTTTAAAAAGTACTCGGCGCTAGTAGCAGCGCGAGCGCGGCGAAGTGGTAGATGGTCTAACCAGCACCATGCTAGAGCCTGCCTTAAGTAGGCGCTCCAATCAAGCCTGAGCGTGCGAGTCCGCTCCAAGATGGCGGCCGCCGCTGGCTGAAGTAGCCCAAACAAAGATGGCGCCCAAAATGACCCCCAGGACCCGGACCCACCAAAGTGGTGGTGCTTGGCAGGCAGAAAATGCCGTTTTTAAGGTGCAGGTAAGGGGAGAAGGGGGCGCTGGCAGCAAGCAGGCAGGCTAAAATCAGGGAAGAATGAAACAGAAAAACGAACCCAAATGCAAAACAGGAAGTTTTAAAAAGTACTCGGCCCTAGTAGCAGCGCGAGCGCGGCGAAGTGGTAGATGGTCTAACCAGCACCACGCTAGAGCCCGCCTTAAGTAGGCGCTCCAATCAAGCCTGAGCGTGCGAGTCCGCTCCAAGATGGCGGCCGCCGCTGGCTGAAGTAGCCCAAACAAATATGGCGCCCAAAATGACCCGCAGGACCCGGACCCACCAAAGTGGTGGTGCTTGGCAGGCAGAAAATGCCGTTTTTAAGGTGCAGGTAAGGGGAGAAGGGGGCGCTGGCAGCAAGCAGGCAGGCTAAAATCAGGGAAGAATGAAACAGAAAAACGAACCCAAATGCAAAACAGGAAGTTTTAAAAAGTACTCGGCGCTAGTAGCAGCGCTAGTAGCAGCGCCAGCGCGGCGAAGTGGTAGATGGCTGTGAGGGTGCTGGTGTGTGATTGGCTGGAGTTGGCTGGGATACCAGGATCCAGGATGTCTGGATGGGTCTGCCCAGTGGTGAGTGCTCAGATCAGCATGCTGATGTGAGGGGAGGGCTGCACCTGGTTCCTGATGGGGCTGGGCTTTCCCCACACAATGCTGGCCCCGCCCCCTGTGGTGCGTCTAACGACCCTAGCCCTGCCAGTGAATAGAGTGAGGTGATGAGCACATCAAGGGTGCTCCAAAACCAGCTGTGACTGTTTTCTCCCCCACCCTGCACCTACAGACAAAGGAATGTGGTGCATAAAAATGGGGCTGTGTCGCAACACAAACTGTTCTCTGCCAGGATCCTGCCTGAGGGGGCTGCTGCTGTTGCTGGGGCCAGGAAGACCGCCACTTGGATTATCTCCCTGCCTGGAGACCCAGTGAGCTGGCTCTGGGCCCAGCCTTGCCCCCTGCCTGCTTTAAGGAACTTTGCTGTGCCCCTAGCGCTTGGGAGCGCTGTGCCTGCACCCCTAGCGCTGAGAGCGCTGCGAATCGTCTTTGAGCGCTGGGAGCGCTTTACTTTCCCTTTTCGTGGCTGCCCACGCCACTTTTTGCCGATTTGACAGTCCCCTGGCAGGTGCCCACCCTGCCAAGGACCTTGTGCTTTACCCTGTCACGAGCGCTTTGGGAGCGCTTTATTGAGCTTAAGGCCGGTGCCCACCCGGCATTGCCCTGTGAAGTTTTCCCCGTCGCCGCCCGGCCGTACAGGAAGTCAGGCAGGCCGTGACCTCATTCCCCAGGCCGCGCTCTGATTGGCTGCCAGCCCGGGACAGGAAGGAGGGAGCCGGAAGCTACCGGGAGCCGACCCTGGGATCCGGTGCACTCACCCAGGAGAGAGAGAAGCCTTCTGTCCAGCAGCGGGGCAACCGTGGTGTGGGGAGAGCCCCGCAGCTGCCGAGGAATAGAAGGAGCCTGGAGACCCTGGGAGCGCCCACCAGAAACCGGGTAAGTGGGGCTCGGTGTTCCCGTCTAGGGAGGAGGGCCTCGGGGCACATTGCCGGCGCCCGCCCTCCCCTCCAGTACCAGGGCTTTGTTGTCAAAGAGCCTGAGAGGCCCCGGGGGGGCCTCCCTGCAGATTTGAGCCCCGGGCGGGCTCCTACGTTACTGGGGCATTTCTTCAGGGCCGCGAGAGGCTCTGGGTGGCATCATTTCCTTTCGAGTCCCCCGAAGAGGGACTCCAACGCCCAGAGCCATTTGTTCTCTTGAGTCCCGGAGGGACTCCAACGGCCGTATTTTGTGTATGAGACTGAAAGGCTCAAGGGGGCATTTTGATTTACTGAGAGCCCACGAGGGGCTCAGGCGCCACAACTATCTTTGAGAGCCCAGAGATTCTCAGGGGCCATTTGTTTATTCAGAGCCCAGCGAGGCTCCAAAAAGGGGACAGTCATTTCTACAGAGCCTGTGACACTCAGTAACACCAGCAAGTAGCAAACACAGTAAAACATTTTGGCCTGTATCTTTCCGCCGTCTTTGTAAGCCTGTGACACTGTGAGTTTCAGGAATTCCACAAGCAGCACTATAGGTGGACTCACTACTAGTACATACATAGTCAGATAGTACTAAAAAATGCCTTTTTACTTTTTTCTCTTGTTTTGCAAAAGAAATTACTGGTACGTGAACTTGTGGTAGCCGCCATAATGGCAGCTCACTCAGCTTTAACCCAAGAAATACAGACACTGGCCATGATGATGCAGACTCGCAGTACTTTAAGCAGTACATGCAGGTGGGAATAGGAATGTCTTACTTTTCTATAGGGGTGGCACTGCCACTGGCCATACTTCATCCACTCAGCGTCTGCGCTACTACATCATACACCTCTGCTATCGACGAGGAGGATAAAGAAGATAACATCCAGGCTTACAAAGTACGTCTATGATTCTTCTTAATGTCTCAAATGTACCAAAATTTCTTTTTGTTAACAACCAACTTACACCCTTTTCATTATATTTTGGAAACCGCTGTATTCTTTCTTATGTTGAATTGCATTCAACAAAACCATTTTTTACAGTCATAAATAAATATTAAGACTCGCTCGTCCTTCGTTTCACTCTTCTTTAGCTTTTCGTTCTTCACATCCCTAAACTACATCTGATCTGATATGACTTGGCTTTAAAATAAAAATTGGCCAGCTGAGTTCAAGTGAAATAGAGGGGACCATTGGTTACCAGAGAAGTACAGCCACTAATGCTATTACAAGTCAAGGTTGACTGTCTTCTCCGTGATAGCCCAAAAAGTAGTTATAAATTAGTAAATGTTCTTGACAGTACAGTGTACTTATACTAGTGTACTGTGTACTACTGTACAGTACATCATACACTCCTTTACGAGCCTACTCAAAAAAAATATAATAAGTAAGTAGTATAATAACTTACCACCATCCGCCGCCGCTGAGCCTTCCCCCCCAGCTCCTCCTGTTGGCACCGCCGCATCCAGAGTGGACCCCTCCGCACTGCTGGCCCCAGCACGGATGGTCATCTGTGCCGCATCAGATGTTGTGACGTCTAGGAAAAACATGTCATATTTTCAGATGCCATACACAACCCCCTATTTTGTCTCGTAATGGAAGGAAATGTTACATAACACATTTTGTATTACTGGGATTGAAAAAATGTTACGGTTTTGGGGAGGGTGTTAACCTTTTAGATGCTTATTCCATTAAATGCTACACTTCTTCTTTTGACAACTGATTAATGCTTGCTTAACGTGCACCATTTTTCTCATTACAGAAAGAAGATTCCATTGCCCTTCAGCCAGACGATTCACCAACTACTACTGAGTCACCACCAGCAGTACTTAAGTACTTTAAAGAAGGTGGGGGCTCACACACAGTTATTCTACTAATTTCCTGTGTCTGTTAGTGTTAACTATTTTTAAGTTTGAGTCATACTAATTTCATTCATGGGAATGTTGTTTAAAGTAAACTTTAACGTCATCTTCATCCATAAGAATACTACGCTATTAAAAATAAAGAAATAATGTTTTCATTTCTCAATTGAAAATAAAAATTAAAAACTAACAAACACTGTGTGGTTTTTGTTCACGAGTGAGTGAGCGGAATGGTTTGAACTACTGCACTTGGCAGTCATGTTTCAGTAACTCAGATAGGCCAGGACTCGGAGGTAGTCTCTCTTCTTCTGTTCTTCTGGGTCGTAAAATCATTGGTCAGACATTCTAGATAGTCGGTCAGGGGAATGGGGGTTCAACTTCTGTTCGGACTGAGGTATGTCGAAAGTCGAACTGCACCTATCATCAACAATGTCCTATTTATCTTGTTCATACTTCTTTGTGTGAAGAATAGTCCCTGAAACAGTAGCGGTATGGGATGTGCTCCTCTCAAATCAAAAAGGCAACTGCTACCTTTTACTTGGTGTAAACAATGACATTTTGTTGTTGGAAATTGTCAAAGCACTTACATTAAGAAGACTGGAATAGACAGCAAGGGCAACCCAGAGGACTGCACTCAGTGCCTAGAGCTATTGCTGTATCAGAGTTTTGTTTCACACCGTTTGCCGAATGGACAAGCTTAGCTACCTACACAGACCGACTCATAATTGTAAATAGTAGTAGCACAGAGAGTGATGGTAGAGGCAGGATAAGAATGTAGAAAGTAGTCCACATTAGAAGAAGATCAAAGACTATTTTGTAAAACATAGAATTATTAGGAACCAGTTTGTAATGAATAGGAGCTGTAAAAGTTAGGGAAGTATAAGTATTAATATAACAATAGAACAACTTACTGGGGCCAGCAGAAGAGCCTGCAAGGGACTGCTCCTGTTCACCTTCTGCCACCGGAGTCTCTGTCGCCGTCGCCTTGCCCCTGGGAGGTCTTGGTGATCATGAAATAATGAAACACAACATGGATGATTGTTTTTTGGGAAATATTTGATTTCTTTGTACTCAATCTAAAATTATGTCAGGGAAACAAATTGCATCTGATCTGGTCAAGTCCCCCATTCACACCTTCATTCATACTACCGTGCTTCCCATTAGACTCACAGACATTCCGCACCCCGCTCCAGATAGGGGCGGTGCCAGAGTTCTTGGAGCGAAAGGCAAAATTCAATTTGCCTGCAAAGAGAACCCCAGGAATTGCTATTAAAAGTTGTTTACTGCAACTACACGGAACCTCATAAGGCCTTCCCACACCTTATGGAAAGCTCCGTCCCCCCCCCACCTCAAAGTGCATCTCTCTGGTGGTCTGCGAGGTGCTGCCTGTTTTCTCCCACTGAACAACCAAACAACACATGGCAGAGGCCTTGAGAGGCAGAACTGCCGCGGCCATCCTGTAAGTCTGATGTTAGCTCAGTGCCCCCAAGTCCCCCATTCACACCTTCATTCATACTACCGTGCTTCCCATTAGACCCACAGACATTCCGCACCCAGCTCCAGATAGGGGCGGTGCCAAAGTTCCTGGCGCTCAAGGCAAAATTCAATTCACCTGCAAAGAGAACCCCAGGAATTGCTATTAAAAGCTGTTTACTGCAACGACAAGGAACCTCATAAGCCCTTACCACACCTTATGGAAGGCTCCGCCCCCACCTCAAAGTGCATCTCTCTGGCGGTCTGCGAGGTGCTGCCTGTTTTCTCCCACTGAACGACCAAACAACACATGGCAGAGGCCACGAGAAGCAAAACTGCCGCGGCCATCCTGTGAGTCTGATGTTAGCTCGGTGCCCCCAAGTCCCCCATTCACCCCTCTTTCACACCATTCATAGCCCAGTCCACAGACTGCACACACACTGCAGGCATCCCCGACTATGCCTCTATATATAGCAAAGAGGTGAATGATGTCATAAAGCCTGCGAGACCCAGGGGTGTGATGTAGTACATGATGTCACAAACCTGCCAGGGTCAGGGGTGTGGTGTAGGAGATGACATCACAACCGATTGATGGGAAATGCTGATAACACTCAAGGCTGCCTTTGGGGACCAGTGATACATTATGTTGGTAGATATAGGTCCATCTTTCGCATAACATCACGGAAGCAGAAGATTGAGCGAAGGAAGTCAGTTACAATAATCTTATTATTAAGGTTTCCTGTTTTCTCTTTATTGCATACATGTTAACAGAATCTGTAAAATCGATGGTGAGATGGGCCTAGTGTACTGCACAGGAATGCACAGCTTGTCATTCTGTTTCTTCCTATCTGCTCTGCCCATTTCACAGGTGTGATTCAGGTATTCAAATGGCAGGGTGGCATCTAAGGGTTAGAAGACACCTTACATCAGTCTTCTGCACTGACTAGCAGAGCCTGGCAGCGGTCTTATGGCTGGGCTCTGAGTCTTCGTCTGTGTTAGCCTGTCTGCTGGCCTGGCCTCCCATAGACTCCTTCTTGTGTAACTATGCACGGCTTCAAGAGCATTGCACACACACATGCATTCAATAGAAGGTAGTTCTGGATACCCTGGGGGGTCAAGGTGCACAAGGAATATGTAGTCTTGGGATGTACTGTTTTCTACTCCCAAAATCAAGATACCACACAAAGCTGCTGGCTGCTTCAACCTTAAAAAAATGAATGTTTTGTGCAAGAGGCATTCCAAATGTAGAATTTGCATTCCATACATAGTTCGAACGTTCCAAATTAGAAGCGCTGTTCCAATCTACATTCTAAAGGAATTCTTTCAATTCCAAATTAGAACTCTCATTCCAAACTTAGAACATCCTTTACAAAATAGAACTGTCAATCTTAGAACTCAAATGTTATTTGAGCAAAAAGCCTGGACATTACATCATGCCTTCATTGTGACACCAAAAACACCTTCATTAACTCTATATATACCAAAGAGGTGAATGATGTCATAAAGCCTGCCAGACCCAGGGGTGTGATGTAGTACATGATGTCACAAACCTGCCAGGGTCAGGGGTGTGGTGTAGGAGATGACATCACAACCGATTGATGGGAAATGCTGATAACACTCAAGGCTGCCTTTGGGGACCAGTGATACATTATGTTGGTAGATATAGGTCCATCTGTCGCATAACATCACGGAAGCAGAAGATTGAGCGAAGGAAGTCAGTTACAATAATCGTATTATTAAGGTTTCCTGTTTTCTCTTTATTGCATACATGTTAACAGAATCTGTAAAGGCGATGGTGAGATGGGCCTAGTGTACTGCACAGGAATGCACAGCTTGTCATTCTGTTTCTTCCTATCTGCTCTGCCCATTTCACAGGTGTGATTCAGGTATTCAAATGGCAGGGTGGGATCTAAGGGTTAGAAGACACCTTACATCAGTCTTCTGCACAGACTAGCAGAGCCTGGCAACGGTCTTATGGCTGGGCTCTGAGTCTTCGTCTGTGTTAGCCTTTCTGCTGGCCTGGCCTCCCATAGACTCCTTCTTGTGTAACTACACACGGCTTCAAGAGCATTGCACACACACATGCATTCAATAGAAGGTAGTTCTGGGTACCCTGGGGGGTCATGGTGCCCAAGGAATATGTAGTCTTGGGATGTACTGTTTCCTACTCCCAAAATTAAGATATCACACATAGCTGCTGGCTGCTTCAACCTTAAAAAAACATGTATGTTTTGTGCAAGAGGCATTCCAAATGTAGAATTTGCATTCCATACATAGTTCGAACGTTCCAAATTAGAAGCGGTGTTCCAATCTACATTCTAAAGGAATTCTTTCAATTCTAAATTAGAACTCTCATTCCAAACTTAGAACATCCTTTACAAAATAGAACTGTCAATCTTAGAACTCAAATGTTATTTGAGCAAAAAGCCTGGACATTACATCATGCCTTCATTGTGACACCAAAAACACCTTCATTACAAGTTTGTAAATTCGATTTTGCGCAGAAACTGGAGTTTCTGATCTAAGGGGTGTTGCAAAAAGAGTAACAGTACTGCACTTTGTGGGTTTCTCATGGACACATTTGGTCAGGTAAAACCTTATGAAACTTGTCCATGGAAAACAGCTCTGTGCTTGGGAAAAACCCAACAAAATCTGGGCAGAAAGGTGGACATCAGCTATAATTCTGCCGTGCTGAGAGGTAATTGCCTAGCAGTGCAATATTCTGCAACGTTGAATGTTTAAACACTACAGTATCGTCGATTGAAGTTATGACATTTCTGATGAGCTGGGCCTTCCTGCGTGCTGTCTGGGCAAGACTGGTCTAGAGCCAGGCATGAGCACCAACATCATATTTAACCTTGACAGCCTCCATGCTCAATAATGGACCCCATAATATATCTCAGATTATATAACAAGAGTGGCTAGGGCTCATTTCCAGCCTCCAGGTACATGTCTGACTCCTATTTGTGACATTTTGAGGTGTTTGGTGTCAAATTCATTTTTTTCCATTATAGCTCCTAGATATCAGAGTCACATCAGATTTCTAGTTCTGGACCCAAGAAGACCATAGTATACCTCAGATGACATACCAAGAGTGTCTAAGACCCATTTCTGGCCTCCAGGGGTGACTTTTTGAAGTTTTTGGGTTTAAGGGGGCAAAGTGACTTTTTCCACCCAGCCCAATGTTCTCAAAATCGGGTACGATATCAGGTGTTTCCCTTGGCTGGTAGCGGAAAAAAAACTTTATATAATATCAAAGTTATATATATCACATGAAAGCATCAGAGCTGACCTTTCTAACAAGTGTATTCGTATCTTGCGCACTCAAACAGTGTCTCTGATATCCATTCTGTGCTATTTGGAAAATTAGCAAATCTTGTCAAAAAAATGTTTTGGACGATTTTTGCTAATTTTCAGTATCAACCCACCTGACTGTTTTTGGGTCCCTGTGGCCACCAGGACCCTATATTATATCTCAGGTGATATAGCAAGAGTGTCTAGGGCTCATTTCCAGCCTCCAGGTACATGTCTGAGTCCTATTTCAGACATTTTGAGGTGTTTGGTGTCAAATTCATTTTTTCCATTATAGGCCTTAGATATCAGAGTCACATCACATTTCTAGTTCTGGACCCAAGAACACCATAGTATACCTCAGATGACATACCAAGAGTGTCTAAGACCCATTTCTGGCCTCCAGGGGTGACTTTTTGAAGTTTTTGGGTTTAAGGGGGCAAAGTCACTTTTTCCACCCGAGGTCGTGGAACTCGGAGCTGGGTAAAAGTTTAGCTTGAGTGCCCTCCCCATGGAGGTCAAAAATGTTATTGCATCAAAATCATTTAAAAACTATATAGGTGTAATTGTAGTGCCCTGAATTCTATATGGCTGCATTTGCACCGTTCTAGATATTTACAAAATGAATTTCTAACACTTTTGAAGTCTCCATGAAGTGAAAAATGACCAAGTCCTAAAACTTCACTGGTGCATCAAAGTGGTCAAAAAAGGTCAACATTGGGTTAAAATTAACAAAACATAGTGCTGCAGTGGTCCAATAGCAGGCTAAAGACATAACGAATGACACAGAATGAACAGTTTTACTAAACACTTTGAAAATTCGATTTTCAATTTCAGGGGGACAAGGTCATGGAAGTCATGGAACTCCGAGCTGGGTAAAAGTTCAGCTTAAGGGCCCTCCCCATGGAGGTCAAAAATGTTATTACATCAAAATCTTTTAAAAACTATATAGGTGTAATTGCAGTGTCCTGAATGCTATGTAACTGCATTTGCACTGTTCTGTGTGCCTCCAAAATGAATTTCTAACACTTTTGAAGTCTCCATGAAGTGAAAAATGACGAAGTACAAAGACATCATTGGTGCATGAAAGTGTTTAAAAACGGTCACAAATGCATAAAAATGAAAAAAACAAAGTGCTACACTGGCCCAATAGCAAGCTAAACACACAATGAATGACCCAGAATGAATATATTTACAAATTACTTGGAAAATGCTATTTTAAATTTCAGGGGGACGAGGTCACAGAAGTCATGGAACTCCGAGCGGGGTAAAAGTTCAAACTTTCCACCCCTCATGGAGGTCAAAAATTTTAATCCATCAAAATCATTTAAAAACTATATAGGTGTGATTGGAGTGTCCTGATTGCTATATAGGTGCATTTGCACTGTCCTGTGTGCCTCCAAAGTGACTTTCTAACACTTTTGAAGTCTCCATGAAGCAAAAAGTGACTAAGTCCAAAGACCATTTGGAGCATCAAAGTGTTCAAAAACGGTCAAAAATGCATAAAAACGAAAAAAAACAAGTGCTACAGTGGCCCAATAGCATGCTAAACACACAATGAATGACACAGAATGAATAGTTGTACACATTACTTTGAAAATGCAATTTTAAATTTCAGGGGGACAAGGTCACGAAAGTCATGGAACTCCGAGCGGGGTAAAAGTTCAACCTTTCCCCCCTTAAGGAGGTCAAAATTTTAATACATCAAAATCATTTAAAAACTATATAGGTGTGATTGCAGTGTCTTGGATACATCCCACATGAATTTTAAACACATTAGGAGCATCTCTGATCAAAATAACCATAAAAATCCCAAAGCTGCATCAGTGCTTCAAAGTGCTCCAAAACGGTCAAAAATGGACGAAAATGAAAAATATTCTCCATATCTGAGTTTTTATAACATTCCTTAGATAATGTATATCTTGAATTAGTTTTAAATCCTTTTATTAAAAAGTTTCTTTTCTATGCTGCACTGGTGCAACGCCTCAAGTCTGAGAAGCTGCACCAGTGCAGCCGAAGCAGCACTGGTGCAGCCGAAGCAGCACTGGTGCAACAAGAGTCAAGCTGGTAGCCTGACCTTTGACCAATCCGAGAAAAAAAAAGGTGTTTTTTTCCCTGGGCCCCTCCCCCAAACGAAAACACATTGACCTGAAGCCTAAGTGTATTCTGAGTCATAAAAAGTTTATTAGATGAAAAAATATTGTACAGGCACTTTTTTGCACAAAAAGTCACTTTTTGGCACTTTTTTGAGAGAAATAAAATAGTTCGCAGATTTTTTTTAAATCGACCGAATTAAAAAAAAATGCTCTTGTTGGATGGCTTTGGACATAAGGCCGCATAAACAAAAGGAATTTTTCAAATATCTGTTTTTCTCACTTTTTTATTGCTGTTTGAAATTTCTGACTTGACTTTTTGCATCATTGGTGATGCATGTGTTTAACATTGAGCTTGGGAAAATTGAAAAAAAAATAGACTTTGGGGATTGTTTACTAGGGCAAGTGATACATCAAATTAAGACTCATATTAAACTGAACCTCAAGCTGAAAAAAAAAACAAAATAGCATTTACGATCACTTTTTTATAAGCGACTTTAACAATTGTTTTTTAGCTATATTAAAAAACAAGGTAACGCCGTAAATTTTAGAAAAGAGATTTTTTCAAAGTAAAACATAGGTGTGACCTGCCTTCACATTAGGCTTCATAAACAAAAGAAAAAACATCTCTATGTGTTATATTCACTTTTTAATAACACATTTTCGTTTTAGGCACAAGCAAAAAGCAGCATTGGTGATGCATGTGTTTTTCAATGGGGTTTTTTAAAGTCTACCAAAATACGGTTTACCAATACTGTAGGAGAGTAGGGTCTGCTATCCTATGGTCACCCCAAATTTTTGCTTTTTGCTTCACTGGTTTTCGACTACTGAGGCTGTGGGCCTGCTGATCAGACCCCCAGCCTGCTGTTCTCTCACTAAATTAATGACACATGTGCTATAGGCACATACCAATTGGAAATGGACTCCTTGTCAGCCCCTGTAGAATGCACTATAGGTGCACAGGGCACAGGAGCCACTAAGGCCTACCAGGGGCTGCAGCATATCTTTTGCCCCCCCTGGCTGGTTCTTAAATTGACACAACTGGCTGATCACTCAGCTGGGGTAAGGTGGTGTACACACCCCTTGCTTAGATATAGTATACCTATGTCTAAACCTATATCTGGACACATGTAAACCTGTGAGCCACTCCTATAGACAGGCCTCACCAATCCTGGAGGCTGGGTGCTTGGTTTTTATGTGAGATGGAGCTCTAGCATGAGCTGAGCCTGTCTGCAGCCGTCGGGAACAAATCCCTAAGCTGTTTCAGGATAATGCCATACCATATACTATTAAGTGCCTTATAATCCTCGCGGTTATTTAGCAACTCTGGTTTGGCTTTATCAAAACATGTCGTGTAAGGTGTCATACGCTTTGGAATACCATCCCCTCGCCAGTTCTGGCGACGGGGATGGCATTCCACCCCTCTAGAGGGGTAAGACATGTTACTTCACTTTAATGCGGTTGATTTCTCCAAAGGCCTTAAGATCCCCAAAATGGATGCCTCTGCCACAGACAAATGTCTGGACCCCTGGAGCTGACCGAAACCCAGTCAAGGGGGTCCTGGACAAAGGGTTTCCTGTCACAGGAGGGTGTCACCGCCCTCCAGACAGGAGATAGTGTATTGTAGCAGGGAGGTTTGAAAGAAACCAGACACTGCCTGGGGCGCACAAGGCTGCCCCTTGCATAATCCGGCCAAACCGGTTCTGGGGCACTCCAGCCCTCGTGCCAGGGCGGCCTGGATCAAAGGAAGGGGGTGTATCCACCCACTTCCTGGGTCCCACCCATAGGAGGGGACCTAGCAGGTAATCACGCCCACCAGATTCGAATAAGAGTGGGAGCAGTGCCAATGCACATCAGATTTCCTGGAAGAAACATTTGAAACGATATTCTGGACCCTTCGCCCTCCATCTCAACGTGGAAGCCCGAAGAATCTCCCTTGTGGTCAAGGAGTGACCACCCTGCAGCAGCAGGCACCATCCAGCCCTCGACGTCTACTTGGTTGCAGTTCCCGCCGGAACTCGAGCGACTGAGATCGACGAGATCAAGCCTGCCCAGCTTCTAACAGCCCGATCCACAGTCCCTGCAAAGCTGAGACCCGTGGAGGCGACCGGAAGCGTGGGGCACGCCATCTTGAAGTGACCACGAGACGCTGACCGTGCAGCCCACGAGTGACCCTCGAAGCTGTACACCGGGGTTTGAGAAGCCCCCACCCTGAGCTACTCCTGAGCCGAAGTTCAGCCCTCCACACTCGACGAGTGCTGCGTGGGGCCCTTTGGCACGATTTGGCTCAACGCGTTGGCCCGGTCACTTGCCAGCTGGCTTGTGGTCCCTGTGCCGACGAACTACAAAAGAAGACTCGTGATTCTGGTTGCTCCAGATCCACACCAGCTCCCCTGAAAGGGAGCCCCGACTCTGACCTTCCTGGTCCGAGTGAGACGCCATCTTCCAATCCCGCGTGGATTGCTCTTACCAAGGCTTGTTTGCTCCAAACCGGAAGCCGACTGCACCGACGGTGAGAGCCTGCGTGGGACAGATCGTGATCTGCTCCTGGACGTCGCAGATGCCCCAGAGCCCACGTGACAGCGAAGAGAAGCGCCTCGACGACCACCTGATTGCGCCCGACATTGCCTGGTTCCGTCCTGGTTCCACCCTGGTCACTGCTGAGTGACCCAGACTCTGTCCCCTCTGCTTTCAGGTACTCTACAACTTGAGTCCACTCTTGGACTCCACCGGACACTTCGTCTTCACCCTGCCTGCAGCCCTTTCAGCTTCAAGCACCAAGAGCCTGCGTGTCAAAACCCGACGCCACTTCGACCCTGTGCACCCACTTCCTGTGGGTGAGGTAACTTTGCTCCGCCGGTGTTCCCACACTGGTGCACACCTCTAGGGTCTGTGTGTTAAGTTTTGTTCCTCTAGGTTCAGCGGAAGTGTCCTTAAACTTTAACTATTTGACTTTTACGCACCATTGGTTAACATTGGTGCATGCGTGCGCTTTCCGCACATCTCCCGAATCCCGAGGGCCATTCCCGACTTCAGCATTGCTTGTCCTGACTGCTCCCAGCGATTCCCTAGGCCCTAGGCCTAACCACTGCTCGAGTGGCCTCTCTTATACCACTTGTTTAGTATATGGTTTGAGTGGCCCCCTGCCCTCATCCATAATTGTGCAACTTTGTATGTTTAAACAGTGCTTTTGATTTAACGCTTGTGCCCCTTTATTCATAAAGAATACTGGGGATTGTTTTTAGTAATAAACACATATATTTTTATAATATATACTTGTGTGGTGTCCTTTCATTTGGTATTACAGGATTGTATGTGGTAAAACAGCTCGCTTAACACGACCTCTTAAGTTAAGCCTTTAGGCTGCTTAGTCCATGCTACCACTAGGATAGCTTGTCTAATAAGGTTGACTTACAACCAGACACCATAAGGGGATTGTTTGGTCAGGTAGTAGGTGGTTCCAGAATTGGAAACATCCCCTACCAGGCCAACTTCTCACATTGGTGGCAGCGGTGGGATTTGAGCTTGCTGTTGTTTTACCATTGCAATCTTTATATCAAATTGAAAGATCACATCAAGTACCTCTAGGTACATATAAAATCAAAAGCTTAGCATATTAAGTTCTACTGAACTTAGTAGTTGTAGGTTGAAGGGAGTAGCACACCCCTGACTACAACTCACTAGCAAGGTCCAGTAGGAAAACACTTAGTGTAGGTAAGTGCACCACTTACACCTCACTAGTAACCATGTCCGACACAGGAAAGGCCTCAGGGTCTAGTCCTGTGACAGTTGACCCTACCCAGGCAACTTCTGGATATGACAAACTAACCCGCAGAGACTTGATTGTCTTGTGCAAAGCAAGAGGGTTAAAAAGGGGCAGAAGCCCCACCTGCCTGACCCTGATAGAACTCCTAGAACAGGATGACTTAGAGAGGGCAAAAGCAGCTTCCCTAGATACAGGAACTGGAGGGAACCCCCCTGCAGTTGATCCCCCTGAAGAGGAGGATGATGATGACTTGGATGAGGACTCAGATGCTGGGGACTTAGAAGTACAGGATCAGGGTAGCCAGGTTCCAGTTGGTAGGCTTAGCCAGGCCAACTTGGACCTACTGGGAAATGGAGAGGGCCAGCACCTCCCCAGATCCCAACAAATGATTCTCCCAGGCAACAGAAGAGTGAGATCTCCCTCAGGAGACTCTCATCTTTCTAGTGCCTCCAGGGAATCACAGAGAGGCATGAATGCTTCTCAAAAGTTAGAGCATAGGGCCAGAATGAGGGCTGTCAAACTCCAGATAGAGAGGGAGGAGGTAGCCTTGGCTCAAGCTAGACTTGCCTTGGCAAGAGAGCAGAAATTAAGTGGCTTAGATGTCACTGGTGGCAGCAATTTTCCAAGAGAAAAAGACAGGGCCTATGACAATAGAAACCTGACCAAGATTGTGCCCCCCTTTAAAGAAGGGGATGACATCCACAAATGGATGACTGCTCTTGAGAGAGCCTGCATGGTACAGCAGGTTCCTGAGAACCAGTGGGCTGCAATTTTGTGGTACTCCTTTTCTGAGAAAGGGAGAGACAGGCTCCTCACAGTTAGACCTGAGGATGCCAAAAACTACTCTGTTTTGAAGAGTGCTCTCATTGAAGGGTATGGCCTAACCACTGAGCAATACAGGTTGTTGTTCAGAGACACCCAGAAAGCACAGACTCAAGACTGGACTGATTTTGTGGAGTGTGCCACTAAGGCTTTGGAGGGTTGGTTACAGGGAAGTAAAGTTTCAGACTATACAGGATTGTACAATCTTATGATGAGAGAACAGATCCTTAATAACTGTACAAACCAGCTGTTGCATCAATACCTTATTGACTCTGATCTGACCTCTCCCCAAGAATTGGGAAAGAAGGCAGACAAATGGGTCAGAACAAGGATTAAGCAGAAACCCCAGAACCAAGGTGGTGACCAGAAGAAAACAGACCAGAAGGGTGGTAATCAGAATCAGAAAGATAAAGAAAAAGACCAGAAGTCTTCAGGCCCCCAAACTAATAGTAAGGAGGGTGGTTCCCAAAATGGTAACAAGAAGAAGAAGAACAAAGGTCCAAAGACACCTTGGTGTAATACCTGCAAATCAGTTTCACACTGGGGCAGTGAGTGCACCAAGGCAAATCCAGTTCCCACCACTACAGCTCCTAAAGCAACTGCAACCCCAAGTACAGTAAGCAGTGGTGGAACACAGTCCAAGGGTGTAGCTGGGTTGACCCTGGGTATTGAAGTAGGATCTGGCCTAGTCAGAGTCCCTACACAGGCAGTTCTCCTGTATGATGTGGACATTGAGTTGCCCACTGCAGTAAGCCCCACTAACCTGGGCAAATACAGGCAGACTCCCTTAATAAATGAGAAACTGGCTCAAGCTTACAGGGACACATGTGCTAGTGTCACCATGGTGACCCCTGGCTTTGTGGACCCTGGACAGATTGTACTAGGAGAGAGCTACCTAGTAACCAATGCAAGCAACTCCACTACCTCCCATAGTGTGGCAGTTGTGAACTTCTCCTGGGGAGGGGTTGATGGCCTAAAGAAAGTTGTGGTGAGTGCAGACCTACCAGTAGACTGTCTGTTAGGCAATGACCTTGAAAGCTCAGCATGGTCAGAAGTGGAGTACAGGACTCATGCAGAAATGCTAGGGATTTCAGAGCATGTCCTTGCCATGACAAGGGCTCAGGCTAAGAAGTGCCTTCCTGAACCAGTGGTGGATCTTGAGACAATAGACCAGCCACAACCCAAGAGAAGGAGCAAGAGAGGAAAGGCCTCGCCTTCCACCTTGCCCCAGGTTGAGGATCAGGTTTCAGAGGAAACTGATTCTGCAGTCCAAGAGGAGACTGTCTCTGAGGAGCTTGAACCTGACCAGGTTGAGTTTCTGGGGACAGGGGGACCCTCAAGGGCAGACCTGAGGCAGGCTCAATTAGATTGCCCTTCCCTTGAACCCCTCAGACAGCAGGCTGCTGCTGAGGCTGCTGGGGATGCCCAAGGTACCCATACTGTGTATTGGGATGAGGGACTCCTTTACTCAGAGGCTAGAGCCCCCAAGCCTGGCATGACCAGGAGGTTGGTGATACCTCTGCAGTTTAGGGGATTCCTCCTTACCTTGGCCCATGATATTCCCCTTGCAGGACACTTAGGCCAGAACAAGACGTGGGACAGGCTTGTTCCACACTTTCACTGGCCTCACATGTCAGAGGATGTCAAGGAGTTTTGTCGCTCCTGTGTCACTTGCCAAGCCAGTGGTAAGTCAGGTGGCACAACAAAGGCCCCCCTAATACCACTACCTGTGGTGGGGGTCCCCTTTGAGAGAGTTGGAATTGATATTGTGGGTCCAATGGACCCCCAAACAGCATCTGGGAACAGATTCATACTGGTGGTAGTGGATCATGCCACCAGGTACCCAGAGGCTATTCCCCTAAGGACCACCACAGCACCTGTGGTGGCAAAAGCCCTCATTGCAGTTTTCTCAAGAGTGGGCTTTCCTAAGGAGGTACTATCAGATAGAGGGACAAATTTTATGTCCAGCTACCTAAAAGCAATGTGGAAGGAATGTGGAGTAAACTACAAGTTTACCACCCCATATCATCCACAATGCAATGGGCTTGTGGAGAGATTTAACAAGACCCTTAAAGGCATGATAAAAGGATTACCAGAGAAGCTCAGGCGGAAATGGGACATTCTTTTACCCTGCCTGCTCTTTGCTTACAGAGAGGTCCCACAGAAGGGGGTTGGCTACAGCCCTTTTGAACTTTTGTTTGGCCACCCTGTGAGAGGTCCATTGTGTTTGGTGAAGGAAGGATGGGAGTTACCTCTCAAAAAGCCCAAACTAGACATAGTGGACTATGTACTTGGTCTCCGCTCCAGGATGGCTGAGTACATGGAAAGAGCATCCAAAAACCTGGAGGCCAGCCAAGAATTGCAGAAAGCTTGGCATGACCAAAAGGCTGTGCTGGTAGAGTTCCAACCAGGACAGAAGGTATGGGTACTGGAGCCAGTGGCTCCAGCAGCACTCCAAGACAAATGGAGTGGACCCTATCCTATTATTGAGAAGAAAGGGGAAGTCACCTACTTGGTAGACTTTGGAAC